>NW_011955651.1:0-1172 GCF_000949405.1 Vollenhovia emeryi | reverse complement strand
CATACATTCATAGACATATAAAAGATAGACTGCTCATGAGGCAGTGGAACCACAGTATAACCACAGCACAGTATAAACAGTAGTGGCACTCGCTCTTTTGTTTCACGTTCGCGCCGATCCGTACTGCGCATCCGACATGTTCTAGTTATGACCAATCACAGGATTTTTGTACGTGTGTTAGTGCAAAGTCGGTGTGACATTGAAAAATTTGCAGTGTTGACGAATAACGCGTTAATACTTTTATACGTTGGAGCAAGTAATTACATTAACTTTTATTAGAACATTTTTTTCATAGGCCATTTCCATTTACAATAAATAATGTACGCTAATTCGTATGCGCCTTTCCTGGATACGATCCTGAAAAGGGCCCAGGCACTTTTAGCCGTTGATACACTGTTGGGGCGATCAAAAACATGGCGGAAAATTGAGAACGCCCAGATCAAAGGTACCGACAGAGAGTGGGCATACTCGTTATACTGGGTGCTTTCCAATTGCAATATCCCTAGACACTTTCGTGCACACGGCGACACAAATGGCGTTCCAATTGTCACAAATGTCGACACACCTCTACACATTCGTACTCAGCCTGAAGCCCGTATCAGACTACGGATTGGGATTGGGATTAGATTGAAATTTAACCAATCACAGTAAAGTTTACTAATCTCAAGTTCGGTAACTTTTACTCTGATTGGTCAAATTTCAATCTAATCCCAATCCCAATCCGTAGTCTGATACGGGCTTGAGGGCTACTAGTCGGCTGTTGTAAACTTGTATTTTCTAGTGACAAATAATAGTTACTAAGTACGGCGGCTACAAGTGGTCGGCATGAGGCTGGCATTACATGGAGCGCGGAAACGCGGAAACGCGGAAACGCGGAAACGCGGAAGAGAATAGTAACTAGATTCCCGCGTTCCGTTCCGTCTGTTTTGATTGCCTTGTATTACATGGAGCAGATTTTGAGCGGAAAAGCGGAACGGTATAGTGACAAATGGATGTTTTTATTTATATTTTAACATTGTTTTCACTTAATTAATTATAATTTTGATTAATATGCTTATCTTTTTAGCTTATCTATTGAAAATAAGAATTTTAATCAATACATATTGTTCAAAATTAATATTTTATAATTTTCCGTTCCGCTTTTCCGCTCAAAATCTGCTCCATGTAATACA
>NW_011955650.1:0-1172 GCF_000949405.1 Vollenhovia emeryi | reverse complement strand
TACGATTAATTTACAGAAAGACACCGATAACCTTAACCCGATCTACGACAAGATAATCAACGCTGTTTAGCTCTGTATTTTATTTTCATGACTCTTAATTTATTTATAAACCTGTACGCAAGTCTCTCCACGGTCAGTCGTTGTTTAGCTTTCGCAACGAGAAGACATGCGATCCTAGTCGTGTCAAACGCTTACCATTACACTACGTGGTTAACTGTAAGTTTAAAACAATTTTCAAACTCCGCAAATACTAATTTAACCTATTATGATTAGAGATCTGATGGCGTTCCAAACTAAATATTCTGCTTGAAAAGGGCCAAAACCCATGGCCGAAACGTTGTACGTTTAATCAATAAACTTGCCGGATTGGTCGACGACAGCATTATCTCCTTTAATTACTACTGGCGACTTATCATAATATCAATACATTCATATAATTAATAAAAAAAATACCACTTTGATTAAATTAAGTTTCCGAATTTAAATTTCTTTCTTTCAGCTAAATTTCCCTCATTTATCCGGAACAATATTTATTAGTAAAATATACTTTTATCAATACTGTCAACCGAATAGTTAGTTTAACTTGACCTCCTTACATTATTGTTATTGTCAAATAGAATACGAGTGTTACCCTTTTATATAGACATCTAATATTTGATATAAAATCAGATATCATATCTCAGATGAAATAATTATGACTTTTTAGAATCTGGAAGACATCTCTCAGATATCCAAGCGACATCTGATTAGTTTTATGTAATATTGTAATATTGTAATATTTTGATATCTCTCAGATATCTTTGTGACATTTTCTGGTGTGTGGGCATCTTTGCTTACATCGTGAAATATTTCTACTAAACCAATATAACAGTCTTTCCCTTTGAAGTATTTTTGTATTATGTAATACATAGCATGCTCTAGTAGTAGACCATCATTGACAGCTGCTACACCTATATTATTTTGGCGATACCAGCATGGTTGGCCTCGACGAAGCAATGATCGATCTTGTATGTCGTCTAGCAAGAGGAGAAATGCTTGCATCTATAGCAATAAATGTCTTAATATTATTATAAACTATAAAGACGAGAATTGCACTATATTTAATTTAAACAGGTACTGTAAATTAAAATGTTGCATCCTGTGTTTGATTGATTTGAATTAGATTATGAAAG
>NW_011955649.1:0-1172 GCF_000949405.1 Vollenhovia emeryi | reverse complement strand
AAAAAACATTTTTATATTTTTCAAATAAAACAATTTTTCATAAATTTTATTGATACTCACCGATCGCAAATGTATTTCTTCTCCTTGTGTTTACTGAGTTGCGAGCTCACGAGGCGGGATAAATTCTTTATCCAGACGAAGTGGCCCACTTCAGCACCTCCCCGATCTTGTAGGTATAATAGGTTCACGTGCTTCTCCTTCTTCTCATCGGTAACTCGTAGCGGTACGATTGTGTGTTCACAATTGTTCTTTTCGTCAATGCTGTACACATTGATAGAAATACTGTTCAATTGTTCAAATTTTTTCACTTGGTTGAGTGTCATTGGAAAGCTAATGTCTCGCAGGTTTAGCACGTCGCTGTAATGCGGATACGACGATTTACGATCCGCGTTTCTTTCAGCCGGATGCAGAGCAGCGACCACCGACCACGCGAAACACGCATTGTCCTTTGATCGTACGTTGATCACTGCTTTCTTTCGTTTTACCACTTCTGGCATGTCTATATGGCATCCCGCGCGCATAGGATTGCACTTGTTAACATTAATGGTTACGTTGTGTATACGCGACAGCGCCCACCCGCTATCGCGCTCCTGGAATTCTTCGAGTTCGGTTAGAATCGGACCGATTACGCGTGACTCGTACCACTGTTGTAGGTCTGTAGTACGGAACAGTTCAAAGTTTTTTGTATTTATGCTTTTATTTGCACGTTTGTCGCCCGCCACAAACTCCCCGTTGAACGCGGTATACACCTTTACACAATTATAGCGTTCGATAGCGTCTCGCACGTGCTTGACCACTACATCGCGAGCGTCCTCGAGAAATTTGCGCGGCTCGATGTACTCCGCGTTAATCACCGCACCGGTAAGCACGCGACTGTCAAACGCGGTGTCGATCTCACGCCACGTCAGTTGCGCGCTCGAAGAAGGTCCGGCACCACCGCCGAAATGTACGAATCGTCTTTCAACTCGGCACTTGACACTCTCGAGTCGCGCGATTCGAGCCACCAACGATTGTCTGTTGCCAATGGACAACCTTGGACGCTTGATACGGCTCTGTTCCTCTAGCTCCGCGATGCACTCGTCGCATTGCTGCAGCCACCCCAAATAATCACCCAATGTGGCGATCCTGTCGGCTCGCTCCGCCAGATCTTGGTCTCGTCGCTCCATGTTGTC
>NW_011955648.1:0-1171 GCF_000949405.1 Vollenhovia emeryi | reverse complement strand
AAATACGCTTTACGCGCAAACGGATATAATTTGAGGCTAATACCAAACGCTTGGTGACGCTGGAACAATCGGAAAGGACGCTAATTACGGGATCCTTAAGTATTCTGGAAAGAAGAAAAACGACGGTATTAACACTACGGAGCTTACGGCTATCGTTAATTAATAATTCGTCTCCCACCCAAATATTCCCCCCTGTGTTCTACACCGGTCGGGGGTCAGGAAAAAAGGATGGGTTCAGGTCAGGAACACACCCGAGCAGCGCCTCGTTATGCGTGTTTTCTCAGTAGCATATGTACACCGGGCAGCACCCCGTTACTGTGTACGCTACTGCGGACGGATAGGAGACCGGTAGGGGATCAGTAGCTTGCGTACATCGGGCAGCACCCCGTTCTCGTACACTACTGCGGGAGGGGGCCGGGGCACACGACGGAGCAGCGCCTCCACTTGCCGTGTACTCCGGAGTGGTATATCGCCGGACGGCAGTACCCGTTATACCGGCGTATACCGCAGCGGAAGTACCCGCTGCCGGGTGTCGTCGCTCGGTGCTCCGAGGAAAGACTGGACAATCGCGCTTGCTCCGGAGGGGCTTTTATACCCCTGGAGCCTGGCCGCGCGGGTGGAGGTGGCGGGGGTAGGCGCGGCGTTGCCACCTCCGCGTTGTTATGGTAACCGCGGCTCTGGTATGCGTGGAATGCGAGGAATGCGGCTACTTCCGGCCGCGCCTTCCCGGCTACCCCCGTTACACCCCCCCTCCTTTCGGAGAGCGAAATTCCCGGCTTTTCGCTCTTCGAAATTCTTAATGCTATTTCTTACTTACAGTTTATACTTGGCGTTTCGACCAATGTCGCACGTTTCCGGTGGCTGGGTCGAGACGGAGGGCGTATTTGATTTTCCCGATCCGGGTGCGCCAGCGTTTACTGCCGATGGGCACCCGGATCAGGCACCCGTCCACCACGACGTCCCGCTCCTCCCGCGGTGTCGTCGGCCTCACACAAAAAGGGTCGCGGGGCATCCGCGGCACCAACCGTTCCCGCGCCGGTCGCGCGCTGTCGTTGGGCGGTGCGGGCCCGGGGGGGGCGGCGGCCGGTGCCGAGGCCGCCCCCTGCGTCGGGGGATGGGCGGTCGGTCGGGCGGCTACCAGCTCCGCCGGTGTCGGGACGGCGATCCCCGC
>NW_011955647.1:0-1171 GCF_000949405.1 Vollenhovia emeryi | reverse complement strand
TAATTTGCGTTTCAGAACACTTGAAAAGGGCCCAAACCCGGGGCCGAAACGTTGTAATACTCGTTTTTTAAATAAAAACCATTAGCCAGTGTAGGTCGCTTAATTCTATGAAAATTTGTTTTTTAAATTACTGGCGATATATAATTTACCACTTTATTCATATGTGAACTTATTCGTAATGACACTGTGGCGGCCTACGGCAGCTACAATTAGGCGCCTGCGGTGCCTGCACACCAGCAGCACTCACGCACGCCGCGAAATACGGTAGTTCGCGGTGCCACCGATAGGTGGCGAATTGCGTGAGCCCCAAACTCGTGTTTAAGATTCGGACAGCACTAGTATATGTATAAGGGGGACCGCCGCATCAAATGCATGATTATGAATCAGTTTTCCGGCGCAGGTCGCCGAGGAGGAGTCACCCGAAGCGCCAAGCGCTCACAAGTACTCCTCCATAAGAAGCGCCAGTCGCTTGTCCAGGCGCTAGCCGCCTCTCCAGAGCGCCAGCCGCTCTTCCAGGCACCAGCCGCTTCACCAGGGCGCCAGCGGACGCAGCCACAGTCCGTACACTTGCAGACCAAGCGTCCCAGGGTAGAAGACCTACCGGCCGTCGGCCAGGTTCGTCAGCGCCGAAACCTCCGAGAGATCTTTCGGAGCGGTCCAAGACGCGGACAACCAGACAAAGTTCAGGGGTGTTCGATACCCCGCTTGTAAGTGCAAATGGAAATAAAGAATTGACTTTATACAACCAAGCGTCATTGGCATTACCTTCCACTACCCTTCCAGTTACGATCACCCGCGTAAAGTGTAGTAACATATAAAATAAACGAACAGGCCAGTACGGCCATACAGAGAGGCTAAAGACACATAAAATATATTTTAATCTTGGAATTTAGAGGCAAGAAAAATGTATATACAGGGTGAGTCACATTTGTGCCAGAGCTCGTGAGAAGGTAGAACGAATCGAGATGAACAGAAAAGTCCTGAACCATTTGCAATTTTCGCAATAGTTAACGGGTAATTAATTATCAAAAATCGTCGTCTTTGCCCTGCCCACTGTCCAATTCGAGCGCGTGGCGAGATGTGACCGCACGGCGATCGATATTGCCAGGCGAGGGGTGGGGACGCGAGACGCGGGAGCGGCGACGTAAGCTCGCCGGCAACTGCGCGCTGT
>NW_011955646.1:0-1171 GCF_000949405.1 Vollenhovia emeryi | reverse complement strand
GCCGTATTTCAGTAATTCTGGGTTTATCACATCTGGTCCGGGGGTTCTGTTATTCTTGAGTTTTTGGCATGCCGTTTTAATTTCCTCGGCCGTGATTGGTATTTCCAGGGGTCTTGGTCTTCCATCAAATGGGTGGATTTCTATGTTTTCGATGTTGAAAAGCTTCTCAAAGTGGGCCGCGATGGCTTCATTTTGTTCTTTGGTGTTCAGTATCAGCTTACCGTTCTCGTCTTTTATGGGTAGTCTACTTCGGTTTGTTCGCCGCAGCAAACGGGCAGCGACGTACACCTGTGCGTTGTCTTTCACTTTGTTTACTTCTTCTATACAGGAAGCTATTTCTTCTATGAAAAACTTCTTGTTCAGACCCTTTATTTTTCTTCTGGCACGTTGCATTTGCTTTAAAGGGCTTTTATCTTATTAGTGTCAGTGGCATTTGATTTTTTCATATTTATTTCTTTTAGACTTTTCGTAAGCTCAGGAACATATGGATGAATTTTCTTCAGGTGCATTTTACTATTCTCCCTTTTGCCAAGACATGCTTCAGCAGCTTCGTTGATGGTGTCCTTTGTGCGTTTCCAGGCGTCTTCTACGTAGTATCCACCAATACGTCCTGCATATGAGTTCTGACTGTATTGTTGATATCTCTCAGTAGTCTCCGGTTGGGAAATCAGCCTTTCAGTCGCGTAGTCGCCTCTGATTTTCTCAAATTCGTGATTTTTGGCATTCCTGTATTTGATGGCATGTTTTTTCAGGGTGAAGGTCGCAATAACCATCTTGTGGTCGCTGACAGTCGTCGAACCTTCATATGAACGTGCGTTTACTAGAAGGTGTTTGTCTTTAGCCCGGCATATGACATAATCTATTTGGTTGTATATTGGGACCAGCTTTCCTTCTGAGTTCCTTCGCTTCCCCATCCACGTAGTTTTGTGGCAGGATGCGTAAATGCAGTATTACATAGGAATAGGTTGTTTGCCATACAAAAGTGACCAAGTCTTGTCCTGGGTAGGTTTCTTATTCCACGTCCATGTTCTCCTAAGAAAACATCATCTGGGTTATTCTTCATCCCAATTTTCGCATTCAAATCCCCAGCAATGAGTATTAGTGATGACGACTCATATTCGTTGTACGTCCGTAACAGTGTTGAATAGAAGTCGTCTAGTTCTGTCGGATC
>NW_011955645.1:0-1171 GCF_000949405.1 Vollenhovia emeryi | reverse complement strand
ATTAATATTATTATATTTGTTTCTAAATTTGTTTATTTAATATTCTTATTTATTTATATAATAAAGAGAAAAAAGACTAAACGATATCCATATAAAATTAATTAAAATTGACTTACGTTTTTATTTTTTTAAGGTGTTTAATCGAAATATATTTATAAGCCAAAGAGGTTATATTATGCACATGTGAGATTCAAGGGACTATGCAGGTTATCCAATATCAAAAGTTGAAAAATTACTATGTAAGTTTCAGTTACCTAAGTATTACTTTTATGGTAGCTGTGCAACGCCAGCGAATATTAAGTAATACTTATTTTAAATGCACCTTAACTAAGCAAAGAATTAGGGCCGGGGCACACAAATGGCCTTAAGCAATAAGACGTAAGCAGTAAATGAATTGACCAATCATAGTCAAGAATATATAACATGGCTGCCATAATTCTCGACTATGATTGGTCAATTCGTTTACTGCTTACGTCTTATTGCTTAAGGCCATTTGTGTGCCCCGGCCCTTAAAGTGACATTGGTGCAACCGGGCCTTAGTGTCTCGCGGCAGCATCATAGGGGCGCCGGCTTGACCGCCCCGATATGGGGGGTCTCGCGGTACCCTTGATGTCGGCTTCCTTATCGCGACGGCGCGGCATCATAGGAGCGACGGCTTGACCGCCCCGATACGGGGGGGGGGGTCTCGCGGTACCCTTAATGTCGGCTTCCTTATCGCGGCGGCGCGGCATTATAGGAGCGACGGCTTGACCCCCCGATACGGGGGGTCTCGCGGTGCCCTTGATGTCGGCCTCCCGATCGCGGCGGCGCAACGCTTGCGTCGCGCGCGATCAGCAGATCGTTTGATCCGTCGACGGCCAATGAGAATTCGGAAACGAGGGATATAAAGGGAGCTCGATCCCCCCAGAATTCATTCGCTATCCAGAAGTCATCGGGGCAACTCGTATAGTTCTCGGACAGTTTACAAGACGACCATCAGGGTATACGATCCCAGAATAGTGTCGAAGTGTCTAACGTGCTCGCGATAATACCAGACTCAGGGTATCGCAATCCCCCAGGCGTGGTCTGGACTTCGAACTACCGATTCAGGACGACCGTCCCCAGGCGAGATCGGTGGGCTACCGACTCAGGACGACCACGTTCCCAGGCGAGGTCGGTAGCAATAGTAAAA
>NW_011955644.1:0-1171 GCF_000949405.1 Vollenhovia emeryi | reverse complement strand
TTTTTAGCTGTTTTATCCGTGAAGATCGGCTTTTCCCATAAGAGTACGTGTAAAATCAGTGTAAATTAAAATAGTTATATCTCAGTAACCGTTTAGTGGATGCATTTTTTACTTTTCTGCAATAAATTAGAAATTCTGAAAGAACAATTTCACAAATTTTTAGCGAGTTTGTACTATTTTGAAGATAGGTCCGATACATCCTTAATATAGATGCAAAAGATAGTAGCGCGGAAAAATTATTTGAAGCATTTAAAAATGAAATGTGGAAATTACAAATTCCATTTCTAAATATTATTGCTTTATCATGCGACAATGCGTCCGTGATGACAGGTAAACATTCGTCATTTAAGACAAAGCTTGGAAAATTTTGTAAAAATGTATTAACATTTTCATGTCCCTGTCATTCCGCTGCTTTAGTTGCACATGCTGCATGTAGTAAAATTCCACTTTATTGCGAGGAATTTGTAAAAAAAAATAGCAAATTATATCAATAGTCCCAAGCGATTTGCTATTTTTGAAGAATTTAGTGAATGTTTTCAGGAAACAAACCGCAAAATTTTAAAGTTATCCGACACTCGATGGCTTTCACGTTATTCATGTATTGAAAGAATACTTGAATATTGGAATAACATTGAGCTCTTTTTAATAGAAATGACAATAAGTGAAAAGACAAAGTCTGGAGAATATTTATTATCGGTTATGCAAAAACCTGATGTAAAAGCATACTCTTATTATTTTTAAAATATATTTTAAATTTTTTTAATTCTTTCAACGCGTTTTTCCAAGCTATGGAAACAAGAATTCAGTTATTGCAACCAAAGTCATTTCAGTTCCTAACAATAATTTGTAAACATTTTGTAAAACCAGAATTCTTATCACGAGACACGGTAGTGTCTCGCGCCAAGTGTAAGCGTAGCTAGTACACGCGTGCGAGACCGACCGTGTAAGTTTACGCGAGTACACGAGTTAACGGGCCCTCAGATTTTCGGATCTCAACAACGGCTGATCCGACGAAATTGAAACTGCGCTTAATCGATAGCTTGGGTACGATTTGCATAATAAAAGTGTTTTTACCTTTCTCCTACGTGCTCCAGGAGTGGAAATATTGCAATGCAAAAGTCAGATTTGTTAAATTTTGGATTAAGAAACGTCTTTGTCGTCTTCGTCCCGG
>NW_011955643.1:0-1171 GCF_000949405.1 Vollenhovia emeryi | reverse complement strand
GCAGCAGCAGCAGCAGCAACAGCAAAATCTAGCCGACAATAACCACAATCTATGTATATTTAGACCTTATATATGATACCTACTGCTGTGTATCGCAGGTAACACAATAACCGCTGATAACGGCACCGAGACAACGATCGTCGCGACGATACCGATAAATTATCGCGTGTAACATTATTGCGCGCGCCATTTTTTATTTAAAAAAAATTTTAACTAAATTAGACTGAAAAACTTGTTCCGAAGTAAGTTGAGTGCGGCCATAAAACAGTTTTATGTAACGCGAAAAATAGGTTGCTCGCACGGGAAACACACATTTTACCTCGCAACTTATTTCATTGTTAACGGTACATTTAACGTTCGTTAATGAGTTGAGAACGTGCGCTAATGACAAGTAAAATAATGGAGGCTATAGAAAAGTTTTAATACATTACGAGTGATTTACTCGTAGATTCGTTTCTACGGTGAGGTGGCGCATCTTTTCATGTACCTTCAGTTGAGCGTAATTTCGTACGGTATTAAAAAATTATTTCAACAGACTATTTGCTGTGAATTATCTACTAAAATAATCAACAGTTTTCATAAGCAATTTATGAATTACTTAAATATCAATTTATCCTATAGCTTTTTTACGCTGTTAAACAGACTTTTCCCCGTACATGAAATAAAGCGATCTTATTTGATGGTATTCAAAAAGTGAAAATGTTAAGACAATCTCACGAAACTATTACTACGAGGAATAATATGAACATTTTCAAATATTCTTCAAACATTTCCTGTACATCGCGTACGTCCACTGAAGAAAAAGACAAAAGTTTTTCTGTGTACGTCTCGTGATTCCTTCTTAAGATTAGAAGAGGAATACTTTCCTCCAGGAAGATACGAAAGGTGTTTAACGGAGGCGAAGGCACAGAGGAAGAAGAGCAAAATACACTCGCGCGCACAAAGATATCCTGCGATAAAAGCTATTGAGGCGATACGTATCAAAATTCGGGAAATATATACTGTCGGGGTTAAAGGGCAATCGTAACGTTGAAATATCTTCCGAGGCAATAATGCCACAGTTACATCGGCTTGGAAAATCCTCTGTTATACTCACGGAAAAATGCGGTCAGGTCGACCTTGCAAAACGGAACATTCCCAAATAGCACAAAAACGTTCCATTAATATTCTA
>NW_011955642.1:0-1171 GCF_000949405.1 Vollenhovia emeryi | reverse complement strand
GTAGGGGGTACTAGGGTATTCTAAACCCGGGAGCTCCGAGGGGGGAGCGGGGCGGGGAGGTACTCCGTGGCGAGGGGAGCGGGGCGGGGAGGGGGTACTCCGTGGCGAGGGGGAGCGGGGAGGGGGTACTTCGTGGCGAGGGGGAGCGGGGAGGGGTACTCCAAGGCGAGTGACCCTGACGTCACACAAGGTGCTGACCTGTCACTACGTGACATGTAACAGATATCTAGGTGCTGACCTGTCACGCGTTTCGGTACTTTTTAGCGCGAACACCTGGACGCGTATTCTTATTGGCCATGTTATGAGTCACAGGTCAAGCGCCGAAACCTGGCTGCTGATAGCGACTTCCATATTAAGGTGAATGAATCCGCGGTGCACAGGGAGGAGGACCGCGATGCTACGCGATCCCCCCGGCGCGGAGGCGCGTGCATGTAATAGATATCACCGGGATGCCTTTGATTAGCGCGAACACCAGGACGCGTATTCTTATTTTTCCATGTTATGAGTCACAGGGTCAAGCGTCGAAACCTGGCTATTGACAGTGACTTTCTTATCATTACTCGTTACGGTCGACGCCGTCGTTCTCTCTCGCCCTAGCTGGGCCTGCGGAGAGAGGGGGAGACGTACGCTACGACCGCGAAGAACTCATCGCACGCGTGTACAAATGCAAACCATTCAATGTCGTTGCGGACAAAGTTCTTAAATGTAGAGTTCGAAGGACAACTGATGTCGATAGGAGATGCTGTGGGAAATAAGAGCATTTAAAATGATTGAAAAAGGATAAGGGCTAGGATAAATGAACTAGAGAAAATCAATTCCATAAAAGGATATATAATTAGAAAAAGGAAAAAAGACGCTGTATACAATGGCCGCGTTCAGCAGACACAACTGTTGAGTGAGCGATCAGTATGATTGTATCTGTAAACGAAACAGACAGATACACATATATATCGAAGAGTGGCTTTAGAAATAACAGTAAAAAAGGGAAAAAGTGACCTTGACACTCACCTCATTGAAAATGCACACTGCGAGTACCCGAAGGAATATGGATGGTGACACGAACGGATCCCTCCCGGTAAGCCAATGCTTCTGAGTAGGTAAGGGGTAGGTCGTACGCCGGGGGAGGCAGCAAACCTCGGACAGACCTAGTAGCGTGGGAAGATTCCTCACA
>NW_011955641.1:0-1171 GCF_000949405.1 Vollenhovia emeryi | reverse complement strand
CGAGACATTGCTAGTCTTCATCCCCCCCGTCCGATGGGGCCTCAATCTCCATGGCCTCGTCTGAGGCCTTCTCCTCTCGCGCTCTTGTGCGAGGCTGGCGCTGCGGTTGGGGCTCCCCCCGCGGCTCGTCACCCGTCGTCTCCCTCCTCCCCTCCGTCGGCCGCTCCTCGGCCGGGGGAGGGGCACCGGTTGCTGGCGCCTGCTCCGTGCGCCGCCCCGGTGGTCCCCCGCGCACGTTCTTCTGGGCGCAGGTCTTCGCGCCCAGAACGTGCACTGTCGGCCTGCCCTTGTCCGCGCAAAGCGGGCACTTAGGGGCAGACCGACAGTTGCGGGAGGTGTGACCGGCCTCACCACACCGGTAGCACCTCCCGCTCCTATCCGCCGCGCTGGGGCATGTTGCCCTCACGTGGCCCCTCTCGAGGAACTTGTGGCAACGCATGGGGCGTGCCTCGAGAAGGTCCACCCTGGCCGCCCCCCAGCCGATCCGGATCCGCCCCTTCTGGGACAGCTCCCTCGCCGCTATGAGGGGCAGGCGCATCCAGAGAATGGACCTCCCTCCGGCGCCCGCCTGCAGCGCTCCGCACTGCAGCTCTGCGACGTCGCACCGTCCAGCCTCAGACACCCACCTCTTTACCTCTTCGACGCCCATAGAGTCGTCGAGGTCGCGCAGGCGGATCTCGGCCATCCTCCTCGGCCTGTCCACCCGCGTCCCGTCCTCCGCGGAGAGGACCCCCTGACGCGTTCCGCGAGAAGGTCAGCCTTCTCGGCGTGACCCTTCCCGGACACCTCGATGACCCTGGCACCGGTGGCACCCGATCTTACGTTGACCGAGCCCCCGATGCCAAGGTCTTCCAATTTGATCTCCCGCCGCAGTCTGACCATGGTCTCGTGATAGTCCCCATTGCGAGACGTAACGACCACGGCCGACGTACGGGGGAGCCTGCGCTTGGGGGTCTTTCTAGCCGGACCCCCAGTCTGCTCCTTTGCCGGGACACCAGAGGCGGCCGCCCTGGGAATTCCTTTCGCGGACTTCCCTGCGACCCCGCTCTTCCTCCCAACCGCTGCTGCGTATGACACAGCCCCTGCAGCGGGTTGGGAGGGCTTGTCCCTTTTCCGGGGGCACTCGTCTCCTCCGCTCCTTGCGTCTGCTGCGAGAGGGGGGCCTTCTTCT
>NW_011955640.1:0-1171 GCF_000949405.1 Vollenhovia emeryi | reverse complement strand
GCTCGGTTTACCGCCGAGTGCGCGTAAACATGGCAAAGCTGTCAGTGTAAGTGTGCGCGATCAGTGAACGTAAACATAATTCTTGTGCTAGATCTTGGATCGAGATCTCAGTCCGAGAACCGTGTAGTTAATATGTTAATATTACCGTTAATATTGCCTCGGACTGAGTACCCGGAAATCTAACATCGTAGACACAAGGTTAATCATCACGAGATACGGTAGTGTTCTGCGCTAATAAGTATAAGCGTATAGCTAGAACCGCGCGCGCAAGACCGACGGGTGTGTAGTTCACGCGGGTATACGCGAGTACGCGAGATGACAGGCCCTCAGATTTTTCGTTTATATTTGCTTGATTGGCTACACTATTTCTCGGACTGAGGACTCGTATAGAAGTCTTACATCGTGGTTAACGACACAAGGTTAATATCATACAAAACAGACATCGGTTCTTTCGTGGTTCTCTCTCGTAATAATAACTAGCGAGTTACCAGTTAACGGGCATAGTGTCTAGAGTTTATTTATAGTATTTAACACTACAAAAGGTGTGATATCACCCAAAAAACTTACCTTTTTAAAAAAAGGTAAGAAATGCACCAAGTATAAGCTCCAATGTTACTCTATCTCTTCTGCAAAAGTATCTTCTCTACAAATCTATCTTCTCTACAAAAGTAATGATATCATCAACAAATTACGCCAAATATAACAATGGATATTTATATATGTATAACGCGTATCTTTCTTCTACCGTAACCATTCTGTAAATACATCTCATTGGGGAAATACGTATCGGCAGCACCGGTGAAAAGAATAGCAACTGTTTAGAAATTTAGAAACTCTGTATCTATTCAGGCGAATTAAGGCCTGTGTCCATGATGCTAGTACTTGGTCCAAGTTCTAGTTTTGAGAAATGCGTAGCCAATCAGCTTGCAGCTTTTGTGGAACAGCTATATTGATTGGCTACATATTTCGCGGAATTAGAACTTGGACCAAGTACTAGTATCATGGACACAGGCCTTAATTCGCCTGAATAGATACAGAGTTTCTAAACTAAACAGTTGCTATTCTTTTCACCGGTGCTGTCGATACGTTATTACCCGAATGAGATGTATTTACAGAATGGTTACGGTAGAAGAAAGATACGCGTTATACATGTAAGATAGGTTTCCTTTTT
>NW_011955639.1:0-1171 GCF_000949405.1 Vollenhovia emeryi | reverse complement strand
GTCGAGAAGTAAGTATAGTTTAATATATTTAATACATTGAGTTTATTAAGGGGTAATATCACCTTGTAACTTTTTTTTCACGTTTTTTTATTGGCTTAAAAATTCCCTAAACTATCCAAGAATGATATACAAAGATATTATAAGGGGGAAAATATTGTAAAGGGTCCAAAACTCGATTTTCTGAGCATAGTCATGGAGCCGAATTATAGGTATTTTCAGTGTACTCGAGATCGGTACAGTTGTGATATTTATTCTTTTATATATAGGTTGTATCTACTGTAGGTAATGTATAGATGTAAAATATGACCGAAAAATGGCGCTACTGTGCATTTTTATGTAAGAAGATCAGCTGTTTCCAGAAAATCCGTTAGTTAGCGCGTTTTGCTTGTGCTTGGTAAAGACACGTGGTTATCGTTGCTCGTCGTTGTTTGTAGTGCGTTCCTCAGTGTTTTTAGTGACATTTATTGGACAAAATGTACAAAAAGCAATACCCGTCACGAAAAGGGGACTCACGGAGGGCAAAAAGCATCAAAACGGAAATCAATCGCCACGCGAAAAGTATTGAATCGACACACGCTAGAACAGCAGGCCGAGAGCGTCGGAACATCGTCGAAGAAACTGAAATTATCGTATGATAATTTTGATGTCCCGTTTGATAGTACTTTTGGCTATCGTATACTGTCTTTTACTTCAATATTTTCAGTGCTATCAGAAGTTTTAGTTTGTTGTCGATGCCACAAGCCAGTAAAATTTACCGAAGCGAGTAAGCAAGGCTTGGGTTTCAAACTTGTCGTGAATTGCGAAGATTGTGATCCAGTTTTTATTGATAGTTGCCCTAAAATCAACAATAAAGCCTATGAGATCAATCGCCGAATCGTTTTAACAATGCGCTTATTAGGCATTGGCATAAATGGCATTCGAAAATTCTGTGCGTTCATGGATTTGCCGCATCCAGTATTTCAAAAAAGCTATCATGACATTATAATACATATATGCAACATGGCCAAATCAGTGTGTTCATTCTCAATGAAAAAAGCCGCGGAAGAAGAAAAAGTTAAAACAGAAGAACAAGATGAAAATCGAGGAATTACAGTGTCGGGCGATGGATCGTGGCGTCGCACAGTGGTCCGGATTGCGAAAGACGCGCGCATGAGGAAAAATATCGAGAATT
>NW_011955638.1:0-1171 GCF_000949405.1 Vollenhovia emeryi | reverse complement strand
CATTTTTGGAACGAGAATGTAAAAGCGTGCATTTCAGATACGTGCCAATATCGCGCAATTCGTACGATCCTTCGGGAATGACAATCTTCTTGTCGTCATAGTAGAATTTATTGTTCGATGAATTTACATTCGGGACCGTGTAATACGTTTCAAAGTCTGTCAGACCGAGTTCGTAATCACCATCGTTCAAATCAACAGCTGGAAAGTAGCTTACCGAGAGGATGCTACTCTTGCCGGTGAGTGTAAACGTTAGTGACATGTTTGAGACTGAGTTCAAATGTGCAACGCTAGCATTTAAATTGATCATCGACTTTTTGTCGAAACTGCAGACAAAGTTGTCCACAATTGCTCTGATCGTAACGCTGGTAAGGCGTGCGATTGTACTCGATTCGTGTCACATCGTTTATTAGATATCGCACCAATTCTCTCGGCGGTCGAAGATTACCAAAACTGTCGAAATATATAACGCGATCTCCTCTCTTCGCATACGCCACCCAGTGAGTACCCGGTCCCTCGACATCGTCCAAATTTACTATTCCACTCTCGTTTCGATGCACTCCTCCCGTTGGTAGGCTAGTACGCATAAAAATACCTCTAAAATATGGAATGTGCAGAAGTTTTGCGAGTTGTTGTAATTGTACGTTGGTAGTTGCACCTTTTGGGATTTTTAACGTCTTTTTGACGTTTTTTTTTCTCTTCGAAACTCCTCGTCCACGTTTGTACGGAGCGAGATAAATTCCATGACCTTCCATGGCATGATTATGACGCTGCAGTTCTTCCAGCTGACGCTGCGCGGCCTTGTTATCATTCACAGCTTTTGCGACTCCCGCCGCTCCACCGACCAATGAACCGATAACTCCCAGTAACGGCAGGATCGGTAGGATACCGCCACGTTTCGCAACCGGAAGTATTCGTTTCTTCGCTGTTTTCTGTTTCTTCGTTGAATTCTTTTTCTTCGTTTTTAGACCCATACCGAGTTTTGTTTTGGCCTTCATAGCCGCCCAAACGGCTGTAGCAGCAGCTCTTTCCCCGAGAGCCGAATCCTTCGCGGTAATACGTTTTCGCGCTTTCGCGGCGAGTATATTGTCGGCAGCGTGTCGTTCTGCGATATCGTTGCTATGCGAATAGGCTATATCGTGTTCGCGACACGCTGCATCCAGCGAGTTAATAC
>NW_011955637.1:0-1171 GCF_000949405.1 Vollenhovia emeryi | reverse complement strand
ATCGATCGATTTTCTTAAATGCCTCCCGAGTCCGGCCTACCGTCTCCTGCATCCTCATTCGCTCAAACGTATAAATTTATTTGTCGATAACTATTGTTACTTTGTACCTCGGTACATGATATTTCTCCTTAGTTTAACCCAATCTGCCGCTATTTGCAAAATTGCTACTTTTGCATCAGACACCCTGTATAACAAAAGACGAAATTAATAGACGACCCACGTGGCAGGTGGTTTATTTAATAAAAATTATTCCCGGATTAAGTTTTATTAAATAAACCATCTACTAGTTGGGTTGTCTAATAATTTAGCCATTTGTTATTTATTTACTGACAAAGATAATATTTCACTTTTGTCATACTATACAATATAGATAATGCTTTATATTTCCTTAAACCTTCCATGTCTTAACATAATGTAGGTATACATACAAGTATATATATGTATAATATGGGTCAGTCTCATATCAAATAGAACCCTTCTCTCCAAAATTATGTTTAACTAAATGTAACTTGTACAATACCAAAATTCAAGTTAAAACTTCTAGCTTTCGAAGCTGTCTGACAATTTTGAAAAATATCAAGTAATATATAATATATTAATGAGTATAAGAAATTCAGGCCAATGTATTTACGAGCGATGAGTAATTTAACAATGTCGATGTTTAATTATTATAATAAAATTCGGTGAACAAGGTTCCGTGGAATACATTAATTCGAGACGAAACAGTATAAAGTACGAGGTAACTTTTCCTCTCTTAATCCTAGGTTTGGTGTAAATAATTATTTGGTAAAATTAAATGTAAAATTTGATAATAAATAACGGACGACGTTTCGACTGTACTAAGTCTTCTTCAGCGTGTGAGCATCCTATAATATAATAATGTCACAATTGTTTATGAATTGATTATAAATCCCTTAAGGCACGTGTAAATTACTACAAAAATATCTTCACTACAAAACTATCTTCTCTACAAAAGTAATGATATCATCAAATGGCATCAACTAAACTAAACGTTTTAAACTAAACTAGTTTTAAACGTGGTGGGGCGATGATTGGAGTGGGGGCATTCCCGCCGGCTGGGCGCCCGCGGACGCCCGTTGCCCGCGGTTTAGACAATCCAAAAATACCTTTTCAAAAATATTGTCTCTACAAAAATCTTCTCTACAAAAGT
>NW_011955636.1:0-1171 GCF_000949405.1 Vollenhovia emeryi | reverse complement strand
ATGCGTGACTCCACCTCTCGCTATCGATTTTTCAGAGATGTCAACAAACACACCATTTTGCATGCTGCCGAGTCCGGCCTTATTGGCTCAGACGTTTTTCTGAATTAGGCCGATAATAATTACGATTTTGTAAAATTTTATATAACTTTTCTTCTCAGTTTAACCCAATCTACTATAATCTTTGGGGTCGTCCATATCGAATCTGACACCTTGTATACCGTTTCTTTCCACATTAATACTACGCGCCGAATTCTTTTTTCGGACATAATGCAGTTTATCATGCACGTGGAAATATTGTCGTAAGCAGATTCACGTATTCGATTCGATGATTATTTTTCAAATGCAATTCGCATTTTCTGATGTTATATTAAACCTTCACTACCCTCCCTACCTCCCCCCATTTTCCCCGTTCTGTAAATTAATTTTATTGCGAAAAATATTACCCCAACCAGGATTCGAACCTGGGACCTCCCTCCGTGACGGGCGTCTTACCTGCTCGACCACTGGGGCTGTGATAATATTATTCGCAATAATTGGTATACTTTAGAAGGAACGCTAGTTTGCAGGCAAGCGTTTAAAGAACAATAAACTTTCACGTAAGATCCGTATCTAAAACCAAACTATATTTGGTAACACGCCAATGAGGGTCACAAGGCAAGGTGTAGGTAGCCCAACTTGCAAATCTTAAATCTTTCCGAAAAATCGGGAATCTATATACCGTTTCTTTCCACATTAGTTCTACGCGCCGATTTTCTTTTTCGGACATAACGCAGTTTATATTACAACGTGGAATTATTATCATCAGCAGATTCACGTATTTGAATTGATAATTATTTTTCAACTGCAATTCGCATTTTTCTGATGCTATACATTTAGCATTCAATACCGTTCCCTCTCCCCATTTTCCCCGTCCTGTAAATTAATTTTATCGCGAAAAATATTACCCCAACCAGGATTCGAACGAATCACGATTTTTATGATTAAGTTGTTCCAATTGAAAATGTAACATTCACTTACATTTTCAGCGAGATTAATTTACAGATAAATAATTTATGGATAATTTATTGTATGTGAGGATTACAAAACAGTTTCCAAACTTAAAACTTAGCATTTTTTAACTAGACCTTCGATTACTTGATAATATTTCATTGTGTACTAAAATCAGTCACCA
>NW_011955635.1:0-1171 GCF_000949405.1 Vollenhovia emeryi | reverse complement strand
TTTTGGAAAAACGCTTCTAAAACGTTTTTGAAACGTATATGTGCTACTTGGGATTATTACAAGAGACACGTCAACCTGTGAGAAATTATTCGTTGATCGACGTAAAAATAACAAATTGATTCTGAGTTTTTGCTCAAATCGTTTTACGGAAATCGCTGTCATTTAAAGCGTAAAAGGGTTTGCAAAATAAATAAGGATTTGGTTTGCTGTAGATATTAAGTTGTTACGGAATAACAATGCGCCAAAAGGATGACTAACTTAACGTACATATTATTTTTACATAAAGTAAATAAAGCCCGAAAAATGCTGCAGTGCGACATATAAAAAGCTGATTTGCGCACTATTTTTTACTAATTATATAATATATTGTTCTTCAGTTTGTTCTATCTAAATTTCATATATGATTCATTAAAATATGATTAATTAGTTCTTGAGTTATAGACATTTGAAATTTTTGGAAATCATTATTAAAGAAAATTTGCGATAGTTAAAGCAACCACAGGCAATTCTCAAAAAGTTTATCATCATAACAATCATATTCAATATCATATTCAAAAACTCAACCTTACATAATGCGATTTCCGAGAATAATGTAACTTTCAAAAGCACATAACTCCGAAAGTACCTAACGAAAATATAATGTATTATAGTGTTTTGGAAAGCTATTGAGGTAAGCTTTAAGAATATGCATTAAAAAACGGGTTTCCATTTAAAAATTTTCTAGGTGATCTTTACGTGACCTTGAGAAAGATGTTCAAGGTCAAATTTATATTACTATGTAATGCATTACTTGAAACCGTACAACTTTCATGTTAAACATTTTTTTCCATCTTAAATATTTAAAAAGTTATTTAGAGTTACCTTATAAGGATACATACAGACATACATACAACATAACTCCGAAAGTACCTAACGAAAATATCCCAATCAGCAGACAACATTTATTAAATGTTTTTTAAACGTTTTTTTTTCATTAATTTTACATTTGCAGATTTTCATTGCGTAAAAACGATTATTAAACATTTCAAAAACGTTTATTTTACGTTTAAAATTCATATGTTGAGTGAATGGTTTAAAAATGTTTATTTTATATTTATTTTACATTTATTTCATGTTGATTAGTCATTTGCAACTGTATATGTAAAAAATATTTTTTTAATATTTGTTTTGC
>NW_011955634.1:0-1171 GCF_000949405.1 Vollenhovia emeryi | reverse complement strand
CCACGTAACTAATATGAATTTATTGACATCACCGTTACTACGTTTGGTGTTTTGTTACAAATCGATACTTGGCTTACGTTGCAATATTCACTGCCTGCACTGAGAATTTATAGTAAACGTAACATATATTTATTTATTTATGTATTTATGTAATATATGATAATATATTACATGTATATATATACAATTTGTGGTAATATATATAGTAATCTACAGTTAACGTTACGTTTACTATAAATTCTCAAATTTATTAATTTTATATTATATATATATATAGATACTTATTAATTTTTATATAATGTGCAATATATATGTATGCATGCGTACGTATGTGTGCACGCGCTCTCGACAAACATACACGTAAATTATTTAGTTGGAAAAATAATAAAATATTTTATCTAAATTGTGAAATTATATATTTAGAGAAGTTGTCGGTTTTCTGGATGAAATAGATGGACCGAAAATTGTCGGTAAAGCAAAACATTATCGCTTATTAAAATTTATATTAAATAATAATAGCCACCACCGTATTCAAGTGGTGGTGTAATGAAATAGAAAGAGTACAATTTCATCTGAAACCTAACCAAGTAAAATTTTCACTAAGGATTTTTATTTACCTTTGCATACATTTTCAAATATAATTATTCTTCTTTACAGATATAAAATATTATATATAAGTACATGTACACTTATTATATATTTACATTGTTTATTTGTTTACCATATGAATAGATACTTTATTCTTATGTAACTTTTAATATTACTTCATTTATATACGTTATTTTATTTACATAATTAAATATATGTATAACAGATTATACATATTGATGGGGCCAAAGCGAAAGCACCTCTAAATTCTATATTTAATCAGGGTACTTTACCCTACGAACTTGTCGTTAACCGAAATACCCTTATAAATAATTTGGGTACTTTCGACTTATTGCAAGTAATTAATGCTGCACAAGCAAAACTGATTGAACTAAATAGTATTCCTGATCATCTAAATTCATGCGTTCGTAAGTATTTAGGTATATCCCTTCGACGCCATTATTGGTGTAATATTTTTACAATTTCCCTATCCGAGTATACCTTCTCACATTTTTATATTTTACATATGTAATATATTTTCATATATTGCATATATTTTATGTATTTTCATATGTACATTACT
>NW_011955633.1:0-1170 GCF_000949405.1 Vollenhovia emeryi | reverse complement strand
GTCTGCGTATCTCGTCATATGCTTTTTGTCCGCCGGCCATATAGAGTTTTAATGCCTTGTTTATTGTGTTCGAAGACCATGATCCTACTCCTCTCTGCGTATTATGTGCGAGAAACCAATATTGGTCGTCATTGAAGATCTTTTTTAACCTCGCATCTTTTTCTCGCAATTTTCTTTTCATAATTTTGTTTCGCTGCACCATCTTCTTCAACGTTTTCCTCAACTTAGTAACATATTTTTCATCATATGTTTTACAGTTTGATGCAGTGATTCTTGCCGTGTTTGTGCAATGCTGTGATTCTTTCACGTTGCTTGCTGTGGTATATGCCGTTATCTCCACATCTTTATCTATAAATATTCGTTTAAATAAAAGTAAATTACATTATAGTATATATGTACGATCATTTACATATGGATATTATTGTATTGTGTACAACTTACAAGATTCTATATTTTCCACTTCATTCGAATGTATTGTAGCTTCTGGCAGATCGAGCTGCTCGGCATTTTCTGGTTTTGTAGCTTCTGGTAAATCTAGCTGCTCGGCATTTTCTGGTTTTGTAGCTTCTGGTAAATCTAGCTGCTCGGCATTCTCTAGTGTGTGTTTTTCCAAAAGGTTTGGTTTTGCATTTTGGCGAAGCAATTTCCTTCCATCTATTCGTTGGCTTTCGAACTGTTCGCTATCAAAATGCACCTGTAACATTTATGTAATATTTATAAATACAAGATATTGTTTTTCACGCAATTATAACTTATTAATCATACCTCACAAACATAAGCCTTTTTAGGCAATGTGTCTCGTCCAATTAGTCGTATCCATTCGTCACGTCGTGCTTTATTTCTTTCGCCTGTTGGTGTACAAAATACTCTAAAGCCTTTTTCAGTACGATTATTGCATCCGGTGACGCAGCAACCTGTCATTTTTCTCACGATGTGCTCTTTCCAATGCACGCTGCACCTGGCTGAACGTTATGGTTTCATGTGACATCAACGCAACAGAGGTTAGAATTACACTTAATGGGTAGATAAGTTACACGTTTGCACTATGTACACTTCCGACGCCATGTTTATTCCAACGTCGGAACCACGGATTGCGGTACTTTATCTATCTAGTGACTTTACTGACAGATATTTGGCAGTGACATCTCTCGAGAAAGCCTGCAACTCTCT
>NW_011955632.1:0-1170 GCF_000949405.1 Vollenhovia emeryi | reverse complement strand
GTGGGCATACTGGTTATACTGTGCGCAGGGGCCAGTTAGTCTCATTCCGCCAGTGACGCGCTCGGTGCGGTGGTTAAAAACGACCCGACTTTCAGTCAGAAAAACGAGCGATTGATCTTATGAAATGCGGCGACCTTGCGGCGGGGATAAAAATAGTCGTACCCGTCAGGGGAGAACGCGACAGAGCGAGGGAGCGAGAGAAAAAAGGGGGGCGGGGAGGGAGGAGACCCCGTTGTCAATCGGGATCGCGTTATCCAGGTGCTCGACGACCGATTCGCCGCGGCGAGATCTGATTGACACGCGACCATAGACATATAAAAGATAGGGCGCGTTCCGTTTCACGCATGATACGCATGATGCGCGAAACGGAACGTACCCACTAGTGGACGCGATCAGGGGTGCTTTCGCGACGTAGATCAAAATGATCCGGATCAAAATGATCCGTGCTATGATTGGTCAAATCTGGAATTTCATTGAATAAAATTTTAATGAGATGCTACGAAATTTCAGATTTGACCAATCATAGCACGGATCATTTTGATCTACGTCGCGAAAGCACCCCTGAAGGCGATCACGTGATCGCGATTACGTGATCGCGATCACGTGATCACGTCCACGTGATCACGTACACTAGGGGTGCGTTCCGTTTCACGCATGATACGCGTGATGCATCGTTTATCCTTCTTTAACATTTGGTGAATAACAAGGATAAATAATGCATCGTGCGCGAAACGGAACGCGTGCATAGACATATAAAAGATAGGTCTTTTATATGTCTATGCACGCGACGGTGAATCACGGTGAGGACATTATCGCGACGCGAGACGCGCGCGTACTATGTAACCGTCGCCGCGGCGAGGGAGACCCGGGCGAGTCCCCGCGACCGCGGCGACGGCGAGCACCGGGTGGGTCCCTCGGGGGCCGACCGAGGGGCATCGCCCGCCGCCGCGTGGACGGGCGCGGGCGAGGGAGAAAGGACGAGGTGGTGCGGAAAGAAGCGTGAGAACTCACCTCGGCCCGCAACACGCCGCTCCGCGCGATCACCTGGGGCGCGAACCGCGAGCAGTTGGACAACATCGTGGCCATCCCTCCAAGGCAGGCGAAACGTACGCGCGACACACTCACTCGTCTCGCTCGGGCGTCCGCACGCAAAGAACATATATCCGCACC
>NW_011955631.1:0-1170 GCF_000949405.1 Vollenhovia emeryi | reverse complement strand
GGGAGGGGCGACTGGGGGAGAGTGCGCCTCCCCGTCAGCTCTTCCTCCGTCTGACCCAGCTCCCACCCCATCCCCCGCGGCCGGTCGGGCAGGCCGGGCCCGGGGAAGTCTTCCCCGAGCCCAGCGCCGCCGCCGCCGCCGCTCTGGCGGGCGGGGAAGGGTATCTAGCCCCTCCTCTCCCGCTCCGCCGCCTCAATGTAACACACAGTGTTATGATAACATTCGATAATGCTGTGTCACAGTCTTGTTAAAACCTTTGTAACGGATTCATCTCTCTGTCGACCTGAGTCTTCAGTCCTCTTTGTGTCTGGGACCATTTAGAGAAAAAGTGAGACCATAGCTGATAGAGGAATGATTCTCAAACCAGTCAAATTTAACGAGTTATACTGAGGAAGACCCGAAACAGGGTCGAAACGTTTATTAAAAAGATAATTATTAATTTGGAATATTTTAATTTAAGGTTAAACAAAAATACAATATTTATATTTTTTTACAATTTTTTTAGATGATCTAGACGTAGCCTTTAAAAAAAGGAAAAAGGTCGAATTCACGTCTAACGTGGACACCGACAGTGAGAAGGATAAGGTCAGAAGAAGGCGACCAACAGCGAAAAAGTTAGCTTTCGACAATTATAGCTCTAATTCTGAAGCTGAAAAAACTTCCTCATCTAGATCAGCAAAACGGCCAAAAACAATAAAAATTACATCACCGATTGCATGTCGTTCACCTCCTTCGTTGAGTACTCATAAGAGTAGTTCTTCGGTTTCCACGGTGTCTACAAATGAAGAAAGGGATGAACTCACAATCAGCCATGATGTGAGAACGACAGAACGTCAACCAATCTCTAGTTTTTCGACTAGCCTTACTCCACGTTCTACTAATACAGTTCGAGCTTCTACTAATATTACACCCCCAGAGTCTATTCTATCGAGAAATCGTCCAAGGGATGAAGCCGGCCAAAATGTGTGATTTAATGGTTAGTACTAATTTATTCTTTTTTATATTAACAAAACGTTTACTAGTTCTTGTTAATGTTATAGATTTATTACTTGGACATATTTTGACAATTAAGGAACAAAACAAACAAATGTTGGCATTGTTGACACAGATACAACCGGAACGGCAAATTGATCCAACAGATTTTCCTTGTGATTTACCTCTTAAGAGGAT
>NW_011955630.1:0-1170 GCF_000949405.1 Vollenhovia emeryi | reverse complement strand
GGAATTGGAGCTGTGCAGACATTCCTCCGACGGTGTCCTCGGAATTTCGAACCGAGCGCCCGCCGTTTATTTGTCGGGTGGGCAAAACAAGTGTTCGCCGCGCGATCACGCGAGTGTGCCGTGCGCGTACGGGGAACGGGTCGGTCCGGGCGGAAGCCGGATCAAAACAGACCGCGCGCCGGTAAGACTTTCCCCGCGTGCCGCGACGGGTCGAGCGGATGAGTGGCTCCGGGTCGGACGACGAGTGGGTTTTCACGGCCGACCGGGATCAGCTCCAGGAGGAACTACGGAAGCGTAGCCTATCGGTGGACGGATCGGACTCCGTGCTCGCGCTACGGCTCCTGCGTAGGGTGCGGGCGGGCCGGACGACGTATACCGACGGGGAGGGTACGGGCGAGATGTCGAACGCCGAGCACCTCGAGCTCCCCGCGGGCGGGGTACCGCGGCCCGATAGCCCGTCGGGACACGCGGATCCGCCGGGGCAGACGGAATTTCCGCTGTACGCGCAGGGGCCGGTCGCCCCGGCCGCCGCCCGGCGTAGCTCCGCTAGCGACGCCTATAATACTATGAGAAAATGGAATCTCCACTTCTCGGGCGCGCGCGGGGAGGACGGGGAAACATTTTTGTTGCGCATCGAGGAGGGCCGCGGCCTCATCCCCGTCTCCGACGCGGACCTACTACAATGCCTACCGTTCTTTTTAACGGGGATGGCGCTGAGCTGGTACCGGACCAAGCGCGATCGCTTCCGGACGTGGCTGGCCTTCAAAACGGCGTGGCGGACGCGTTTCGGGAATCCGGATTTCCAATTCGCGTTACGGGACGAGATAATGAGGCGCACGCAGGGCGAGGGCGAACCCGTCGCCGACTATTTCACGTGTATGAACACACTCTTTAGCCGTTTGTCCCCGCCTTGGAGCGAGGAAGAGAAGGTGGGATACGCGCTTCGCCACATGCTACCGCGCCTGCAGGACCGCGTGAGCCGAGAAAACGCGATCGACCTCGACACACTAGAGCTCCTGGCCGTGCGGGCCGAGAGCCGGTACAACGCGGCGCTGAGCTATCGCCCGCCGCCGCCGCCGGAGAAGTCCCTCTTTCCCGATCTCGCGTATCGGCCACCGAAGGGGCGCGCGGGGGGAGGGGTCGGGACCGTAGCGGCGTTGCAGGTGTCGT
>NW_011955629.1:0-1170 GCF_000949405.1 Vollenhovia emeryi | reverse complement strand
GGCGACCTTCAGGTACACGATGGCACGCAAAAATGTCGTACGTCACCGCGCCGAGTGAAAAACAACAAAAAACGTTGAGAATTCGTTGGCCCATCTACGTAATGGAAAATTCCGTACTTATCACTCGCTCGCCGAACGTCGAGCCGGCAGGCAGCAGCGAGAGTTGTTCCGTGCGTGATATTATTATTTTTACGGTACCGGTTTCCAAGACTCGATCGCGAAAAATGTAGGGATAAAACGCTATTGATTTGTACACCTTTATCAGTGACAAGTAACGTTACTCGATTAATTATTAAGATTCTAAAACTTGTAATGAGAAATTGCATGTTGAAGCGACGGCTCTTTATCAACGTGTATATAGATATTTTACGAGACCAACTCATCTAAAACATGAATGTAAACCGTGGTACTTTGTCGCGGTTACATCTCGTTTACGCACCGCGCTTTTAACTATCTATCGATTTCGTGTAATCTGTTCCATTTTCGGGGAGAGAAATTTGTGCGACTTCGGCGTTCACGGCGTAATTCGCTCTGTTGTTGTTCGCAATTGGAACGGGCAGGAAGTAAAGAACGTCGCTTACTGCATTTCACGGTATTTTACATCGCGTACGGGAGTGTCCGAAATTTCGCGAGTGAGTGCTGTGAGTGTAAGTGCAACAAGAAAATCTGAGAGGAGGAGCCAGGCCTAGGCGGCATCGGGCAACGGCAGAGAAATCGTAAGGTCTTACATTTTTGTTATTTGCTACTTGTGCAAAATGAATCATCTGTTCTGTACTTTTATTTTATTTATTCAAATGATTCCAACGAGGATTCGAATAAGTGTTAGAGACAAAACCATACGTATAAAATTTTGTGAGTTCATATTTAAAAGGAAGACTTTCAGTATTCTACATAATTGTTTTAATAAATACCCATTTTTTTAAATATAAAATATAAAATATATTTAATACAATAGTTTCGATTTTGCATAATTAGTCTATATTAATCGTATACATTTTTGTATTGTTACAGTTTAACATATATAGTTAGCGATGTACAACTTTGCTGTTGCGTATCAGTGAGTGACATATTACTTTTTATTTTAAAGTGACGTTGCGCATATAATTACTTCTCTCTCTCTCTCTCTCTCTCTCTCTCTCTCTCTCTCTCTCTCTCTCTCTCTCTCTCTCT
>NW_011955628.1:0-1170 GCF_000949405.1 Vollenhovia emeryi | reverse complement strand
CAACACCTCCCGCTCCTATCAACCGCACTGGGGCAGGTTGACCTCACGTGGCCCCTCTCGAGGCATTTATGGCACCGCATAGAGCGCGCCTCGAGAGGGTCCACGCGGGCCACCCCCCAGCCGACCCGGATCCTTCCCATCCGGGTCAGCTCTCTCGCCGCGGTGAGGGGTAGGCGCATCCAGAGGCCGTGGCTGCCCCCAGCGGCCGGCTGCAGTGCACCGCACTGCACGTCGGAGGCGCCACAGTGCCCGGCCTCTGCAGCCCACCCCTTCACTTCTTCGACGTCCAAGGAGTCGCCGAGGTCGCGTAAGCGCACCTCGGCCATCCTCCTTGGACGGTCGACCTTCGTGCCCTCCTCCCCGAGGAAGACGCGCGTCACATACCCCGCGAGAAGGTCAGCCTTATCGGCATGCCCTTCCCCGGATTCCTCTATGATCTTGGCACCGGTGGCCGCGGATCTGATATTGACCCGGCCCTCGATGCCAAGATCTTTCAGGCTGACCTCCCGCCGCAGTCTGGCCATGGCCTCACGGTAGTCCCCGTTGGGACGCGTGAGGACCACGGCTGCCGTGCGCGGGAGCCTCCGCCTGGGGGCCCTATTGGACGCTCCGCCGGCTTGCCCCTTCGCCGGGGGGCCGGGGGCAGCCGTCTTAGTGGCTCCCTTAGCCGCCTTCTTCTCCGCGGCTCTGGCCCTCCTCCCCACCACCGTCGCGAAAGTCTCGACGCCCGCGACGGGCTGGGAGGGCCCGGCGTTCCCCTTCTTTGGGGGGTCCGCCTCCCTCGCTTCCTGCATCTGCTGCTGGGGGGGGGCCTTTCCCTTCTTCTTCTTCTTCTATTTTGGCCCCCCCCCCGCAGCATTCGCGTCCTTCTTCGGGGGGTTTACCCCCTTGGCTCCGCTCCCCCGGTCGGCCCCGGGAACCGGGCGGCCCCACGCGGCGCCCCCTCCTCCCCTTCGAGAGTCGGTGGGGCCCGCTGCAGGGCCGCTATCACGGGCCCCGCCGCCGACCAAGGACCGGATCGTCTCCTCCATCCTCTGGAGGGACTGGGCGACCACCTCCTGAATCCTCCTCTCCACCATCTCCCCCGTGAGCTCCCCTGCCTTCCCAGGCAGGGGCCTCCCCGCCTGTTTCCGCGGGGGGTGGGGAGACGGTGAAGAGGAGTCCTTCGAC
>NW_011955627.1:0-1170 GCF_000949405.1 Vollenhovia emeryi | reverse complement strand
AAAAGCACTGTGTCCAAATGAACAGTGTCCAAAAGAACCGTGTCTAAATGAACGGTGTCCAAAAGCACTGTGTCCAAATTAACAGTGTCCAAATGACCGTGTCCAATAATCCGTGTCTAAATGAACGGTGTCCAATTGTACCGTGTCCAAGTGCGCCTCTCCCCCGCCCCTACCTACCCGTCGCGAGCTGTGCCTCCGAGTTTTACGGAGGGAGGCATACCTCCGGTTGACCCGCCTGTCGCTATGCGCCAGGAGAGTCGCTACCCGATTCCCCGTACAGGGAGAAGCTAAGTCCCTATTCGGGAGACACGGCGCGCCAGAGGTTCATAACCGACTGCCAGGGCCGACCTCCCCCCAGCCACCGCGCTCCCGTGAGAGCAGACCCAGAGGTATCGCGTGTTGGCCGTGACCAACCAGCAAACCTCCAGCAGCTCCGGGTTCCGATTCGGTGCCACCCTAGGCGGGTGACACTGTCCACCCCGCGAGCCGCCTCGTGGGCCTGCCTCGGGGTTCCTTCCTTTAGATTCAGGACCCAGAGCGATGGCGCTAAGGATCCCTCCTCCTCCGGTCTGCCCACCGAGGGGAAAGGCTTCCCTCGGGTTGGCGCACTAGCGCCCGCGAGATACCTTCAGGGCTCTCTCAGTCCCCGCAGGCGAGGGCCGCGGCTTAAGGACATTCCTGCCCCCGACATACTAAGGAGGAATTACGACTATTGTCCACCTCATTCTTCGGCCGTGACCGCAGCACCAAGCAGCGGGACCCGATCCTTCCCGTCTAGGTATCCAGGTATACACACCGGTGGACCCTGGGAGCCGCTGGGACGTACTCCCAGGCAGGGCCTCGGGGTCCGTGGGGTTGGTCGGCAAGCCTGCCGGCCAACACCCGGTCCTCCGCGACGAAGCGGCCGGTCCCTGCGACTGGGGCCGACGTCCCGCTGCTGGGGCGTGCGGTCTGGCGTACGGGGCCGGTCGTGGAGGGCGGAGGGCCGGTCGTGTGCTTGGTGTGTGAGTGAGCCGCGGTCGGCTGCCGGCGGATATTTCCCTGAGACTAACCAAGGGGGGAGTAGTAAACCCCCCGACCGGGGACGAGCGGTGACGTCTGTACCTGACCTCTGCCATGGACTACGCGGGACCGTAAGCCCAGTTTACTGGTAAAGTCCGCAGGAAGTGA
>NW_011955626.1:0-1170 GCF_000949405.1 Vollenhovia emeryi | reverse complement strand
CTAACAGCTATATTATTAGTGGGCGCTATTTAATTAACACCCTGTATATCATTATTGGATATGGAAGAATGTAATATACCCGTAATTCAACCACATGTACAAGAAACAAATATTCAACTGTTACAATTGTCAAAATTCGAATCAACAAAGGTCATACAATGTAAAATTTCTGTTGCTAGAACAATTTATTATTGCGGAATGCATTCGCATATTTCAACCGTAACAAATGCGCAAGCAGAATATATACTTGATACAACTTTAGATCAATGTAAAAGTATGCATAAGTCAGGAAGTATAGTTTTAAATGTTAACAATATCATAAACGGATTGAAAGCAAATTATACAACATCGCGACCAATAACTTTAGCGGGATCTGTAACAACAGATGGACAATGTATCGGAACTCAATATTCGGACCCATATGGGACTTGGCAAAATGTAGTTGTGCAAGGAATAATTACAATAAGTCTAAATTCTTATCAAGCAGCTACGAGGGCGGTTCAAATATGATCGAGACAAACGCTGTAGATGGCGCGCCTGTATGTTTTGAAGGTCGCGGCTTGAGTATGTGATAGCTGGGTCCCTTACGAACAGTGTGGCATAGTTTTCGTCGCGAACGCACGTTTCACGCGCGTGATACGACCATGAGTGAACGTCAAGTGCCGACCGCCGTTGCGCAACCTTACCCGCGGACCTGGTTGTCTTCGCTTTGACTGGCGCCCCTTCCTCCTTCTTCCTCCACTCTTCAGACGACACCTTGCTTTCGGGAGTGTAATAGTGTACCCATGTTTCGTCTGTAGTGACGATTCGCGTTAAAAAACCGTCCCCCTCAGCCTCGTATCGCGTCAGCAAGCGGCGACAAACTTCCAACCGCATGAATTTTTGCTCGAAGTTCAACAGTTTGGGAACCCATCGCGCCGTTATTTTGCGATATTGAAGGTGTTCGTGGATGATAGACTCTACACTACCAATACTAATGCCGAGTTCAGCCGAAATGTTTCGAACATTCATCCTACGGTCCTCCAAAATGAGTTGTTCTACGCGGCGAATGTTGTCTGGTGTGATGCTGGTTCGCGGTCGACGATCATGCGGCTCATTCTCGACGGTTTCGCGGCCATCTTTGAACGCTTTGGCCCATTTAAACACAGCAGACCTACTCAGGCACTCATT
>NW_011955625.1:0-1170 GCF_000949405.1 Vollenhovia emeryi | reverse complement strand
ATATATAACTTTACATGATTCAATACCTTTAATACGATTCGATATAATTTATATGCCTTTATAAGATTGAACACGCTTTTACTTGATTTTCTATATGATTTAATACAAGTTAATACGATCCTATACGTTTTATATTGTTCTATACGATTCTACGTGATTTAACACTATTTTATATGCTTTCATACCATTCTATACGATTCTATATGTCTTTATGTGATTTTTATGCATTTTAATACGATTTCACAAGCTTTTATACGATTTTATATGCTATCAAACCATTTTTTGGCATCAAGCCATATAAGCCTCTGAAAAGAGCAGCCATTTGGCGTGAGCCTACGTCACAAGCTACGTCAGAACAGCCATTTTCGCGTAAGCCCCTTGCTACATAAGTATAGGCCTTAAGCCTAGTAAGACATAAGCATAGGCCCTGAGCAGCCATTTTGCTCCAAGCTACGTCAGAGTGCTACGTCAGAGTAGCCATCTTCTCTCAAGCGCCAATAAGAGTTGAATTAATCTAAGTAAGTGATTTTGTCAGTTTTAATACGAATTTCATTCAAATTAATTAAGATCTAGTCGAAATAAAGAAGAGCTAAACCTTTTAATATAGTATTTTAAATTTAATTAATTTTTCTTAACCTTTCATAAGCAGTAGCTTTAACAGAAGTTTGATTTGATGAAAGTAAGTAATCTAAGCGAAATTAATACACATTTGGCCTGAATTAACAAGATTTAATAAGATTTAATAAGATTTAATAAGATTTTTATTTGCTTTAACAAGATTTATACTGCATTATCCTATAAGTATATCCCTATTTTTACTGAATATCTTCGTGAATATTTCTGTAATTTAGAGAAGCATTTTATTATATATTATCAAAGGTTGTTGTACCTTTATTAAGAATTTGATTTAACTCCAGCTCAATTTAATAAATATTTAACTAGAATCAATCAGGATTTAGCTGGAATAAGTAAGAGTTGGTTGAATTTAATAAGAATTTGAGCTGATTTAATTTGATTTTAATTTGATTTTAATAAGACTTTTATTTTCTTGATTATTCGACTGCATTCAATAATTCTCCAAAAAGCTCTCGGCGTCCCCAGGTATAGCCGGTGAATGCAGGTTGCCTGAAAAACTTAAATAGAGAGCCTATAACGTAATCCATTACGTAA
>NW_011955624.1:0-1170 GCF_000949405.1 Vollenhovia emeryi | reverse complement strand
GGCGAAAAAACATCGCAGTAACTTCTTCTTTTTTTTAAATTGAAAGGAAAAGTACACACTTTTTGATGCTTCGAGCAGAATTAGCGAGGAAAAATTTCCTACGCCCGGGCACCTGGCCAAAGTTGGTTAGTTTTTAGGTAAAAACATGTCCTTACATTTTAAAAGCTACAGCGGCGCAGATGCATTCGATGAAAAATCTGGTGACTAGTTTTGAAGCTGAGAGTGCAAGCTTTAATTTAAAACAAAAACGATCTTGCTACGATGATTTTTAACGGAGATATCGTCGGTAATGTCGAAAACACAGGGGTTATTTCAATGAGCTGTGATTTGGCAAAAAAAAATCGTAGGAACTTCTTTTTGTTTTTAAATTGAAGAGAAAAGTATGCACTTTTTGATACCGTAAGCAGAACTGGCGAAGAAAAATTACTACACTCCGCACAGTGCGTCAAGGTGTGCAATTTTTTAGAGAAGAAACATGGTCATGATTTTGAGAAAGTTCCGGGAAATGGGAAGAGTGAATGCAAATTCCAATAAGAGCTTCTTAAAGCAGAGACTTTGCCCTATAAAATGAAAAAAAAAACTTTTCAATTCGACCAGTTTTCGCGAAGTTACGCTTATTTGAAATTCGCCAAATTTTGATGTAAATTTCTTGTTGCGTTAATTTTTTTGACCAGTGTATATGTATATTTACGTAGAAATTCCCGAATAACTTTTTAAATATTCAAGATATCGGGCTATTTCTTATTCTATTATTCTTTCCAGTCTTTTCTACCCCTATTTCATATATAATTGATTAATATTCGGTTGATTAGTTTTTGAGTTATAGATGTTTGAAATTTCATGGAATCCGTATTTACGTTGAAATTAGTGAATAACTTTTTAAATATCCAAGATAGAAAAAAATGTTAAACACTAAAGTTGCATCGTTTTCAGTGGCGCATTTCATAGTAATATCAGTATGACCTTGAATAACTTTATCAAGGTTAGCTAAAGATCACTTTGAAATTTTTATATGTAATCCTCCTTTTTCATTACATATTCTTGTAGCTTATTTCAATAGCTTTCCAAAACGATTTAATAAAGTATGTTTGCGTTAAGTACTTTTTGAGTTATGAGGTTTCAAAGTTACGGTATTTCTAGCATTATCCCTGAATAACTTTTAAAATTTCC
>NW_011955623.1:0-1170 GCF_000949405.1 Vollenhovia emeryi | reverse complement strand
AAGATTCGCGAATATAGGGGATAAAATAGAAGTGATGAAAGGGAAAAAGAAGTTAAAGGATAGGACAGAATGGATTAAGGATGATTTGACGGAGAAAGAAAGAAGAATAGAGTGGTTGATTAGGAGAGAGGCAGAGAGGAAGAGAAGGGAAGGGCGGAAAGTAAGAATTGGGTATATGAAGATGTGGATAGACGAAGAAATGTGGAGATGGGATGAAGAAAAGGAGGAATTGAAACTGGAGCAGGGGGCAAGGGCGAGAAGGGAGAGGAGAGAAGAGGGGTATTAGAGAAGGAAGAAACGGGAGGGGAGGAAGAAGGAAAGGAAGGAGGGAGAAGGAAAAACCTAAGGAGAAGAGAAAACAGAGACAGAGGGAGGGAGGAATATAAAATAGGCTTTTGGAATGTGGCGGGGTTAAATAGCAAGGACAAGGAGTTTTGGGAGGGAATCGGAAAGTGGGACATAATCGTGATGAGTGAGACGTGGGTACAAAAGAAGGGTTGGGAGAAGATAAAAAGGAAAATGTCAAAATGATGTATATGGGAAGTGCAGGAGGCCGGGAAAAGAAATAAGAAAGGAAGAGCGATGGGGGGAATGGTAATGGGAAGAAGGGAAGAAATTGAGATGGAAATAGAGGAAGAGGGGGAGGAGGAGGAAGGTATGATAGGTATGAAGGTGAAATTAGGCAGAGACTGGTGGAGAATAATAGGGGTGTATGTAAATAAAGATCTGGAAAAGAAGTTAGAGAAGCTGAAGGGATGGATGGAGAAGAGAGAAGAAGGGGTGAGGGTCTTGATAGGAGGAGATTTTAATGCAAGAACAGGAAGGAGGGGAGGGGAGGTAGGGGAGGAGGGGACAGAAGGCAGGGATAAGGAGAGAAAGTCAAGAGATGAAAAATGTAATAAGGAGGGAAGGAAACTATGTAGCTTTTTGGAGGAAAGGGGGTGGTCAATAATGAATGGGAATGTGGAAGGAGATGAGGAAGGGGAGTGGACTTTTACGGGAGGAAGAGAGGGAACGGTGATAGATTATGTAATAGGGGATAGGGAGACAAGAAGGAAGGTGAGGAGGATGGAAGTAGAGGAAAAGGCAGACTCAGACCATCAACCACTGGTAGTCTGGATAGAAGGGGAAGGAAGGATAGGAAGGAAAAAGAAAAGGAGAGGAAATGGA
>NW_011955622.1:0-1170 GCF_000949405.1 Vollenhovia emeryi | reverse complement strand
AATCTTTTGTTAGGCGGAACTAAGAGATTGCTATGCAATAGACGCTATGGGTGGATATTCGGTAAACCTCCTCATAAATTACGTGCAAAGGATGTTAATGATATTACTAACTTGCTTTTGAAACTAAAAAAATATATTCCATGTGAATTTTCAAGAAAGACTCGATCTATAGTAGAATGCAAGCGATTTAAGGCCACTGAATTTAGACGTTTTTTTACTATATACTGGCCCAATAGTTTTAAGGCAAGTACTGCCTTCTAAAATTTACTATAATTTTATTACACTCAGTTTGGCGAGCACTATCTTAATTAGTAATTATTATTCAAAGTATGAACATTTTATTTCTTACGCTCACGAGCTCATGAAGCATTTTATTATTAATTCTATTAAAATCTATGGTCCAGATTTCATTTCGCATAATATACATAGTTATTTACACTTAAGTGATTGTGTAAGATTATTTGGTTCGCTAGATAATTTCAGTGCTTTTCCGTTTGAAAATTTTATGCAAAAGCTAAAAAAAATGGTTCGTAAAAGTTCCCATCCCTTGCAACAAGTTGTTCGTCGAATCGTTGAAGAAAATAATATTTTAAATTCTACTAAGAATACTGATAATCTGTCTACAGAATTATTAATGGAACATTCTGATGGTCCTTTAATAAGTAATTGTAATCCTCCTCAGTACAAGAAACTTAAAACTATCGAATATTGTTTAAATATTAATAAAATTGCTGACCGATTTGTAGAGTTAAAAAATAAAACAGTAATTGAAATAAAAAATTTTGTTTGCCATGAAAATTCAGCAGTTATCTTAGGTTATAGCTACAGTTTACAAAACGATTTTTACACCAAGCCATATAATTCATCTTTCTTTAACATACAGTATATAAAAAAAATAATAATTTACTTGAAATGTGGTCTATTGATGACATCAATAAGAAATTAGTAGTTCTACCATTTAGAGGTCAATACGTTTTTTTCCCACTATTGCACTTATAATCAGAGTTGAAAATTATTGAAAAATGTACGAAATGTAATTGTTAATTTAATTTCATGTGATTAAGAATTACATTTTTATTTATAATTAAAATTAATTATATTTGCAATCCTTAGCAGTGTTTTACATAAAAACTAAAAAATACATTTTTTATTTTTCAATCATTTTTCAAC
>NW_011955621.1:0-1169 GCF_000949405.1 Vollenhovia emeryi | reverse complement strand
GAATCTGGCGCCCGCGCGCGTGTCGCGCAGTGCCGATTGCCATTTTGTGCCGGATCGCGTATTGCGACCGCCACAGGTTAATTAATATTTAATTATTAAAAATCCTATCCAAAATATAGGTACACATTTGTCAAAAACACGTCCGTTATAGGTCCAAAACAGGTCCAAAATAGATCCAAAGTTGGATGTATTTTGGACGTCCTATGGATCTCTAAAGTAGTGTCATTTAGACATCCCATGGGCGTCCAATGGACATCCTACGGGCCTTAAATGGACGTACTTTGGACGTCCGAATGTCCAGATGCGGCCGTCCATCGGACATCCTGTGGACGTCCATGTGCTATCTGGGGTGTTATATAGAAGTCTGTGATGGGCACTCTCTGTCGGCACCTTTGATCTGGGCGTTCTCAATTTTCCGCCATGTTTTTATTCACGCCAACAGTGTATCAACGGCTAAAAGTGCCTGGGCCCTTTTCAGGATCGTTTCCAGGAAAGGCGCATACGAACTGTAGGGATGGGCGATGTTCAACTTAAAATCGATTTTAATAATATCGATTTTTGAAAAAAGAATCGATTTTGAAATTCGATTTGTTATAAAAAAATCGACGAATCGATTAATCGAATACAAAATTATTGATAAATAGGATTATTTTAGTATTGAATTTTTCTCATATCTTATTTTATTGCTTCTTATTAATGCATTTCAGTTGTGCCTAAAGTTCTTCTACCTAAAAATTTATATGTAAAGGGTGTTTCATTTCGAGGTATAGAACTTTAAATTTAAATAAAACACAGAAAAACAATTTAATGGCCACGAATGTGACTTTATTTGAAAGATAATTTTATGCCATTAATGTTTGAATATGATTTCGGACATGTGGCCGCCGCGGCTGGCGCGTACATGGCGTAATCTGGAGGTCCAATTTTCGATCACTCTTCGCAGCATTTCTGGTCGTATTTCGGCTATAACGCGTCGAATGTTGGCTTCCAAGTGTTCAATAGTCTCTGGCTTATCAGCGTAGACAAGTGACTTCACATACCCCCAAAGAAAATAGTCCAGCGGTGTTAAATCACACGAACGCGGTGGCCAGTTGACAGGTCCATTTCTCGATATTAATCGTTCATCAAATGTTTCTTTCAGTAAATTAATTGTATCGCGCGCTGTATAG
>NW_011955620.1:0-1169 GCF_000949405.1 Vollenhovia emeryi | reverse complement strand
TCGAAACTCGATTTCGATCTTGTTGCGAGTCGATTCTCTTCGACTCGCGGTTTCGACAGTTTGCATTTAAGAGGGTTATTTTGATAAGACGCTGACGGATTTTCGATAGTTCTACGAGTTCTAAACTATTTCTCGTGTAGTTCTGAATACATATATTCATTTTTCAAAGAATTTTAGGCAGTGGCAAGCCTCTGTTACTTTTAATAAATCATAATCCCCGAAGAACACCTTTCTAAGCAGATAAGTGTGCTCTGCTGATTGCAAAGTCGGAGTTCCGGTCCTTCTAAAATATTTCTCGTATAGCTCTGAATATATATATTCATTTTCCGAAGAGTTCTAGGCAGTGGCGAGTCTCCGTTACTTTTTCAAAAATTCATAATCCCCGAAGAACACCTTTCTAAGCAGACAAGTGTGCTCTGCTGGTCGGCAAGTTATAGTTCCGGTTCTTCTTATATATTTTTCGTATAGCTCTGAATATATATATATATATATATATTCATTTTCCGAAGAGTTCTAGGCAGTGGCAAGTCTCCGTTACTTTTAATAAATTCATAATCCCCGAAAAATCCATTTCTAAGCAGTAACGGTACAAAGTACAAAGTGACGGAGACTTGCCACTGTCTAAAACTCTTTTGAAAATGAATAAATATATTCAAAACTATACGAAAAATATTTTAGAAGGACCGGAACTCCGACTTTCCGAGCAGCAGAACACACTTATCTGCTTAAAAATGAGTTTTTCGGGGATTATGCATTATTAAAAAGTAACAGAGACTTGCCACTGCCTAAAATTCTTTGAAAAATGAATAAATGTGTTCAGAACTACACGAGAAATAGTTTAGAACCCGTAGAACTATCGAAAATCCGTCAGCGTCTTAGTGTTATGATAAATACATCTTTTTTCCGATCGACTGTTTTTTGGTTTAAATCGCCAGAACTATTATTACAAAGTATCAGGAACTATAGAACTCGACTGCATGCGATAAGAACTCTCTTTTATTTTTGATCTGCTAGAAAATGATCTGCTACGGGAAGTTAGCAGATCATTTTTTCGATCGACTGTTTTTTGGTTTAAATCAACAGAACTATTATTAAAAAGTATCAAGAACTACAGAACTCGACTGCATGCGATAAGAACTCCATTTTATTTTTGATCTGCTGGGAAATGA
>NW_011955619.1:0-1169 GCF_000949405.1 Vollenhovia emeryi | reverse complement strand
CAATGACATTAAGTGGTATCAAAAAAGTTTGAACAGTGTTTAGGATTATAGCTTTCTATTACAGCGTCAAAGCGTCTTAGGTTTGAAGAAGGCGCACTGTCGAATTAACGCGCCGATCGACAGCACCTGCCGAACCGAGTTAAGGACGCCGCGATGGGAAGAGAGGGGAAGAAGATTCGGAGGGAATCGTGAGCAGTCGCAAGGAGAGCTCTCAACGATTCGAGAAGAGCTGCGATCGACGGTATCGAATAGAAAGAACTTTATACAACGTCGTAAACGTGTAGAAGCAAAATCCTACGGCTAACTGAGTTTTGTTCGGTGTTAATAAATGTGGTTCTGTTAATTATTAAGTCAGTCTCAATTTTTTTTGGACTATCGTCTCGAGTCACGAAGAGTCTCCCACGCAGACGGCCCTTTCGGCCATCCAAGTGCCTGCCGCACGAGTAAGTAGAGAGACCTCTATTCTGTGCGAAGGAACGTTTCTCGGGGAAACCACGAACAGGCGTGAACATTGCGCAAAATCACAAACATTTAATGTAACATTTAATGAACAGTATTTCCATCAATGTGTACAGCATCGATGAAAAGAACAATTGTGAACGCGCAATCGTACCACTACGAGTTGCTGACGAGAAGGAGAAGCACGTGAACCGTTTTATACCTGCAAGATCAGGGGGGCTGCTGAAGTGGGTCACTTCGTCTGGATAAAAAACTTATCCCGCCTCGTGAGCTCGCAACTCAGTAAACACAAGGAGAAGAAATACATTTGCGATCGGTGAGTATCAATAAAATTTATGAAAAATTGTTTTATTTGAAAAAATATAAAAATGTTTTTCTTTCCAGATGTTTGCATTATTTCCATTCAAATGGAAAGTTGGAAGCCCACAGCGTGGACTGTCAAAAGATAAATAACTGCGCGATCGTATTACCCAGCGAGAAGGACAAGTGGCTCAGCTTCGACAACCACAGCAGGAAGGAACGCGTGCCGTTTGTAGTATACGCGGACCTTGAGTGCATCTTAAAAAAGACTGATACCGATACCAAAGCATACCAGCACCACCAGGTATTTAGCATCGCGTACTACGTTCACTGCTCGTATGACAACTCGCTGTCAACGTACCGTTTCCGCCGCGACATTGATTGCATCGCGTGGTTTGCCAACCAACTAG
>NW_011955618.1:0-1169 GCF_000949405.1 Vollenhovia emeryi | reverse complement strand
AGGACCTATATCGTGCTTCGATTTTCGCCTACGTCGCAGAGGTAGAGACATTGTGAGTTTCACCGAATTCATGGTAACGATGATGAATTAAATATTTATATTCGATAAAAAAGTGTAGGATAAATAAAGGAAAGGTAAAGGAAGGATCTTACTTTTTAGAGGTACCAAACTTCGCCTTTTACACTAAATCCAACAACTTTTCAACGCTGTAGAGTGTCCCGGTATTTCACCTTACCTATAAATGTAAATTCTCGATATAAATACGACTATACATTTTATTATTGATTTATAAATAATACTGAATATACATACCGGGTCTGTCCAATAAGTTTCCATACTGATTTTCTCTCGTCCAATGGAAGAACTGGAGGACGGTCCCGCTGGGCCTGATTGGTGGTGGGGGGTCTCTAGTAAGCAGGAAAAATTGGATTAGTTGCCTCCGAGCCTGCGGAGTGTGTGGATTGCTTGTGCAGTGAGACTCGGTTGAAGTCACGCGTCACGCATCAAGATGCAGCGAAATCTCGAACAGCGTTACAACATCAAATTTTGTGTCAAACTCGGCAAAACCGCTACTGAGATGTTAAAAATGCTTAAGTTAGTTTACGGAGACGAAACCATGAACAGAACAAGTGTGTTTGAGTGGCATAAAAAATTTAAGGAGGGCCTTTCGTCACATTTTCATCGGCTGTTGCTGAAACCGGTCGTCTTGCGCGTTGATCGTCTTGAATGTCTTCTCGGCCCTCCTTAAATTTTTTATGCCACTCAAATACACTTGTTCTGTTCATGATTTCGTCTCCGTAAACTAACTGAAGCATTTTTAACGTCTCAGTAGCGGTTTTACCGAGTTTGACACAAAATTTGATGTAACGCTGTTTGAGATTTCGCTGCATCTTGATCCCCAAAGAGAAATAATTTATCGATTGATGTCGAAACGATGTCGATTCGACATCAATTTGATGGTGTCGATGTCAATTCAACATTGTTTCGACATCGATCGACGTGCCATTTCTCGCTGGGTCCGTAACACGTGACTTCAACAGAGTCTTAACTGTACAAGCCATCCACACACTCCGCAGGCTTGGAGGCAACTAAACCAATTTTTCCTGCTTACTAGAGACCCCCACCACCAATCAGGCCCGGCGGGACCGTTCTCCAGCGCTTCCATTGGG
>NW_011955617.1:0-1169 GCF_000949405.1 Vollenhovia emeryi | reverse complement strand
AGTTCAAGGTATTAATACACCTAGACACCGAAAACTACGGTATTAATACACCTAGCCTTATTCAAACTTGGCGCGAGATGCTACGTGAGATACGCGACAGCAGCGCCAATGCCACGTTGCGGCAGAAAAGTGAGATGGATTTTGGCCTGGTTGATAACGACGACGTCGACGACGAAGACCACGACCACGATGACGACGTTTCTTAAAAAAATTACGTGAAAATTCAGAAAAATTCAGACTCCTGGACTTTGCATTGCAATATCTCTACTCATGGAGCACGTAGGAGAAAAGTAAAAATAATTTTATTATGCAAATCGTACCCAAGCTATCGATTAAGCGCAGTCTCAAGTTCGTGGGATCAGCCATTGTTGAGAAAAAAAACCTGAGGGCCCGTCAAGTCGTGTACTCGCGTAAACTTACACGGTCGGTCTCGCGCGCGTGGTACTAGCTTCGCTTACACTTGGCGCGAGACACTACCGTGTCTCGTGATTGTTTTTCAGTTTTTTCTATCAAAATTTCATATATGATTCATTAAAATATGATTAATTAGTTCTTGAGTTATAGACATTTGAAATTTTTGGAAATCATTATTAAAGATAATTTGCGATAGTTACAGCAACCACAGACATTTCTCAAAAACAATTCAAAAGCACATAACTCCGAAAGTACCTAACGAAAATATACTTTATTATAGTGTTTTGGAAAGCTCTTGAGGTAAGCTATAAGAATATGCATTAAAAAAACGGGTTTCCATTTAGAAATTTCAAGGTGATCTTTACGTGACCTTGAGGAAGCTGTTCAAGGTCATATTTATATTACTATGTAATGCATCACGAGACACGGTAGTGTCTCGCGCCAAGTGTAAACGAAGCTAGTACCACGCGCGCGAGACCGACCGTGTTAGTTTACGCGAGTACACGACTTGACGGGCCCTCAGATTTTTTTTTCTCAACAATGGCTGATCCCACGAACTTGAGACTGCGCTTAATCGATAGCTTGGGTACGATTTGCATAATAAAAGTATTTTTACTTTTTTCCTACGTGCCCCATGAGTAGAGATATTGCAATGCAAAGTCTACGGGTCGGAATTTTCAGGTAATTTTTTTTAAGAAACGTCGTCGTCGTCGTCGTCGTCGTCGTCGTGTCGTCGTGGTCAGCCAGGCCAAATT
>NW_011955616.1:0-1169 GCF_000949405.1 Vollenhovia emeryi | reverse complement strand
CCAAAATAGATCCAAAGTTGGATGTATTTTGGACGTCCTATGGATCTCTAAAGCAGTGTCATTTGGACATCCCATGGGCGTCCAATGGACATCCTACGGGCCTTAACTGAACGTACTTTGGACGTCCGAATGTCCAGATGCGGCCGTCCATCGGACATCCTGTGGACGTCCATGTGCTATCTGGGGTTGTACGGAAACGCCATGGATATGTTATTTGGCGTACTCTTTCCTCGTGTGGTCTCCGTGTGGTTTACGATCTTGTCTCTACATTATTTTTCCGATTTTTCTGGATCCAATACGACCACGTCTAACCACTTGTCGTCGATTGTTCGTCAATATAGACGTGGTAGAATTATTTGAGCAAGTTTAAATTTATTATTACCACAATGCAGAGACAACTATCGGGCCTCACGCGGGATGACAATCGGATGATGTAACGTCGAAGATAAAAATTTCTCTTCTAGGTTAGAAGAAGCTGCTCACTCAACGTCCCAAGCGGAATTCGATGGACAACGTCAAGATCAAGAAGACTATCTTGGTCAAGATTATCAACGGCTATATTAGCCCTACTAGATGGGTAGCGACACGTGGTGGCGTTATCAGAAATTAAAAATGGCTTCAATAAGAGAGCTACCCCCACCACTGAAAATCTTCTGAGTTGCAAGACCTGTATATACGACCGTGGTCGGCACCTTTGATCCATAGACTTATATATATAGACCCAGCGATCTGTGAGTGGAGTTGTCCGCATCTTCTAAAGGACAGAACGATATAGAGGTAAGTGACCCGTCACTCCGCCGGTCTGGAGGGGGAACGTCGAGGGGAACTAAAGCCCGCTGCAGACGATGCTATTTTTCCTGCTGGATTGCTTGCAATTTAGTAAATTACTATCATTGCACCACTCAGCATTCAGGATTCCTAGTAATTTACTAAATTGCAAGCAATCCAGCAGGAAAAATAGCATCGTCTGCAGCGGGCTTAAGAGGCGCGCGCACCGTAGTGCCAGCGGCGTAGGCAAGCGTAGGCTGGTATAAGCTGACAGCTATACCAGCTATTGCTGACAGCTTATACCAGCCTACGCTTGCTTACGCCGCTGGCACTACGGTGCGCGCGCCTCTTAGTTCCCCTCGACGTTCCCCCTCCAGACCGGCGGAGTGACGGAGACAGCA
>NW_011955615.1:0-1169 GCF_000949405.1 Vollenhovia emeryi | reverse complement strand
ATCTGCCTCTTTCTTGTTGGTTACCTGTTTCCTGCTGCTGTCGGTAAGTTCCTTTTCTTTACTTTGTTTTTCCTCCGGCAGATGTCGCTTCTTTCCTCCTTGTTTCTCTCGTGCTCTTACCTGTCACTCTAACCTAATACTTCTTCTGCCCGCACCTTACTTCTCCTTACTCTCCTGCTTCCGCTCTCTCCGTCCTTCCGTCTCCTCTCTCCCTCCTCCCTTCCAGTCCGCTATTCTTCGCACACTTTTTCCTCTGTCGCTCTACACGTCCGTTCACTTCGAGTCACCGATCACTACTCCAGACTTCATCGGTGTTTTATTATTAACTCGATTATTTTTTCCAATAAAATCTTTAGTTTGATTTTTTAAGAAATATAACATTTTTTAATAAAAAACTAATGCTAAAGCAACTAGTTTGAATAAATATCCGCTGTTTTATTTGGCGCAATTTGTTGGTATCATTACTTTTGTAGAGAAGGTAGTTTTGTACAGAAGATATTTTTGTAGAGACGATATTTTTGTACAGAAGATTTTTGTGGAGACACTATTTTTGTAAAAAAAGATACTTTTGCAGTAAAGATATTTTTGTAGAGATTATACTTTTGCATAAAAGATAGAGTAACAAAATATATTCGGTTGAATTGGAGCTTAGACTTGGTGCTTTTTTTACCTTTTTTTAAAAAGGTAAGTTTTTTACGTGATATCACACCTTTTGTAGTTTAATTTAATTATAAGTTTCCATACTAATTCATTCCAAGATTTGATGTACTTTGGCGGAGATAAAATTGATAATTCGAATTGTCATCAAATGTCTACATCACGCATTTTCATGCACTACACATATTTGATGCATCTTTTCTATTTACAAAATTGGAGCATTATAATTATAATTTTGATTGTTCAAATGTTTTCTGTATTACCCGATACATAAAATTTTTAAATGGAATTCTTTCTCGAATTCTGTTGCGAATTATAGATCGTGTAAAGTGGGCTTTAGACATTAGACACGTCTAATTGTAAGAAACGTATTTTAAACTAACACGTGCTGCCTGGGATATGTACAATAATATTGCAACGGTCAGAAATTTTCTGAGCTAAGATTGGATAAGAGGAATAATTCAATTTCAGCACTTCCAATAAAAAATATTCTGCTAGCTCGACCAATGTTA
>NW_011955614.1:0-1169 GCF_000949405.1 Vollenhovia emeryi | reverse complement strand
AGCAGATTGATACCGTGTTAATTTCGGTTTCTTATCGCGCAACTGCCTGCGTCTCCGTTCAGTCGTATATACAGTTCTCCATGTATGCGATACCATTGAAGCAGTCTGAAGAGATCGGTCGTCCAACATGCCAAATACAAGGGCAGAAATTTCTATAGGCAGCTTCTTAATGATGTCCACTTTTTTATCTCCCATGAAGTATGCAATCATCCTTCTAAAGAACTCCATTGCTCGTGATCCGTGCTTCTTCTTCTTCTAGTTATGGTGCTCGTGGTCCGTGCGGCTGCGAAGAGCGCCAATTAGAGAGTGAGATAACTTGACCTTTTCGAGGTACTTATATTCTTAGATGGCTCCCTCTTCCACCACTCGACGGAAGTAACGGGGGGGAGGAGTAGGGTGGGGGAGGGACGGGGTGGAGGGTAGGCGTTAGGCTTTATGAGTATATAGACATGGAGGAGGAATGATCGCGCCGAAAGCGATTCCAAAGTGTGTGCGAGAGAGGAAGGTATACGCCAACGTGTGTGCGAGAGAGAAAGGTATACGACTCAATACTAGTCCTCTCTGCGCATGCGTCGAAATTGATAGACGCTATAGCGGAAAACACACACTTTGGTATAACAGCATAAGCATATGCATAAAAAAATTGCTTGGTCCACAAGCAAATGCGTAAGGATTATAAATCAATAAAATTTCTTTTATACGTATACACTTACGCAAAAGTGTGTGCTCCCCGCTTATAGGTAACAAACAATTAATATCTCAGATGTGATGAATTACAGGTGACAAGACCTGTTATAAGTAACATTATTTAAGGATGTAATATAGTTTTATGATAAAGTTATTTTCTCCTCTATGGAAAACTATGTGTTAAGGGCACTAATTTTATTGAAAAATTATCGTGCGAAATATTTAGCTAAAGAAATAAAATAATTTCTGTTCTATTAAACGTTCTGCTGTAATGGTGAAATTTAATAATGTATAATGAAGAAACTTTCGTATCGTCATCACGTTAATATCAAATATGCAGTATTCAAGTAGCAGCAACAGTTTAAACTTCATTATACATTATTAAAATTATTCACCATTACAGCAGAACGTTTAATAGAACAGAAATTATTTTAGTTCTTTAGCCAAATATTTCGCACGATGATTTTTCAATAAAATTAGTG
>NW_011955613.1:0-1169 GCF_000949405.1 Vollenhovia emeryi | reverse complement strand
AGGTGGCTCTGCGCGGCCACTGGCCCGAGTTGAGGGAAAATGTCACCGAAAACTTCAATGGTTAATCGTATAATTAACTAAGTACACACAACACCATACATTCACCACCGTACCTCACCTTGCCACCCCTTGTGGGGTATATAAGAGCGGATCGTCGAGCCGAAATTCGCACTCCGATCCGGATCATCGCGCTAGACTAATCTGTCGAAATGGGCAAACGTCGTCGGTCAAGACGCAGCGGACGGAAGGTACAACTGTGGCTGATGGCCAAGGAGTACGCAGAGGCAGGAGATTTTGACCCCTCCGTCCTCGACCCGCCTCACACTTCGGGACCAGCTCACGTGGCGTTACCCCCGGTGGCCCCTCGGCCCTCAGCGCCTTTACCACCTCCGGCGGAATTATTCGCCCCCGCGCCCAGGGTACCCGTTCAGGGCCAGCGGACCTGCCCGAGTGCGTGCGGCGTCAAGATCCTAAAAATAGAGAAATTGACCCAGACGATACGGCTCATCTTGCACGAACAAGCAACTTCAATAAACGGGCAGTCGTCCTAATAAATAAAAAGAGACTTACCCTTTTTTTTGCCCTGTCTTCCCTTGCTCTCTTCTTGGCGTCCTAGAGCAAACCCACGCGACGGCACACGTAAATACATCGACACTCACGCACACAGACAACTCGTTATATAGACGCGCGTGAACGCCGCCGCCCCTTACAATATATATATCTGTGTGTGTGTTATTAAACGTTGCTACACTGAAATATGTAGCTATCATATGACAATAATAAGTTTTGTTCAGGTAGAAGCGCTAAAAAGATATGACGGTCATATCTACTTTTGGTAAATATGCAGAAAAGGTCACACCTCACCGATTTCCTCGCCACTTAGATATGTTGTAGGGGAGAGTTTTCTGAGTAATTCCCCGCAAGAATCAAGTGGGGGACGGCATTGGTTTAGGAGATATAACAAATTGAAAACTAAAAATTTTAATACTTTTTCTTAGTAATTTTTATTAAAATGCCTGTGTAGCTACCTTTAAAATCATAAACAAACTACCATTTTCATTTACAAGGTCACACCTGCCCCCTCTCGCAACGGTCAGTACGGATTGAACACACACACACGCGCGCGCGCGCACGCTTAATTCTTCTCGCGGCGCAGACTGACCGAGCAA
>NW_011955612.1:0-1168 GCF_000949405.1 Vollenhovia emeryi | reverse complement strand
TTCCAAAGGGGCATTCGTGGGCAAACGATGGGCAAGCGTTTGCAAAAAAGAAAATTTAGATTTTTCAATATTGGGGGGCCAACTTCACACAGGTTCGTCGTCGTACAATCCCTCGTCGTCGTTCGGCAGGGTGGAGTGCCGGTTGAAGAATCCGTAGTCCGCGAGGAATCCCGTACGGTATTTATTTAACTTGCCGTGGAAGGTCGTGGCGCCGCGGAAAAGGCTGGACAATCCTTTCGCGGGGTCGTCGATCCGCACGAGCACGCACGCGTCGTCGTCCATGGGTGTCAACTGATCCGCCCGGTGTATTTGTAGCACGTCGACGTGCGGGTGGGCCACGTTGGCCGTCGAGCAGACGAACCGTCGGCCGTCCTCCAGTCGGGCTCTCATTCCGTGCCGACACGTGTAGAAGCGGATCGATCGCATCCCGCAGTCCCGCAGGAAGGTGGTGTGCTCCAGGATTTCCGCCATTGTGGTCGACAAGTCCCGCCACTCCTGCAGAGGCAGGTTGTACTTGCCCTTGAGCGACAACTGTTGCCAATGCAGGGCGCTGGCGCGGATTTCGTCGTTCGCGGTGTCCTCCTCGTCCGCGACAATCCTGGCGGCCCACACGACGACGCGGCGTATAAATTCGTGTCTGCACGCGGCGAGCTTGCCGTCCTCCGTTCTTGTCGCGTACGTGGGATCCTCGCGCGAAAAGCAGAGTGCTCGCTGGCGTATTTGGAACAACGCCCAGAGCGTTTCGCCCCCAAAATCGCCCAACGCGAACTCGTACCACGGCTCCTTGCGTCGCAGATTGTCGCCTTGCGCCGTGAAGCCGGGCCTCCTCGTGCACTGTCCGAGCTCGGACCGGCGCTCCAAATAGGCGTACAACTTTACGTTGCGGCTCCGCACGACCGGCGTGTTGTCGTCGAGATGGAGAGTGAAGCCGCTGCTGTGCTGGTCGAACGGCACGGTCGTTCGAGCGCACACGACTACCGAGTCTATGTCGTGACGGAACCACATCTCTTGGTTCACGCTCGGATTAAACGCCGCGGGACGCATCGCCGCGAGGATCGGATGCACACGTTCCTGCGACGAGGAGACGGAGGAGGAGGAGGAGGAGGAGGAGTATGGTACCAGCGGCGGCTGCTGCGCTGGCGATATCGGCGGCTGCGGCGGCGACGTT
>NW_011955611.1:0-1168 GCF_000949405.1 Vollenhovia emeryi | reverse complement strand
AATAACAAATACCGATTTGTTTTCACTGCTTTAAAATTTATTGGTAATACGATTAATTAGCATTTGTACTTTTTAGTTACATATTATAAGTTTCTATACCAATCTTTCAAAATTTATCTATTATTAATAACTTAATTCGTAGAAGTCATCAAAATATTTACATTTTTATTTTTGCTTAGTCTGCTGTGGAATCCAATAGGAAAACACACTACTAAAAAAAAATAGGGAACACTTTTCACACCCTTAACTTGGGCTATTTTCAAACCACTGAAACTCGGCGAAAAATCATCGTAGACTCAAAACTAAAAAAGCATTTTACAGCTTGAAGTTTCAACTTTAAAACCCTATCAACTATTTATTAAATATGTTATAAATGTTGTAAATATGAGAAATTTTGGTAATTATTCACTATAGAGGAGTCAGCTCCAATGACCTTGACCTTGACATATGTTGTCAAGATTACCCTCCTGAGTAACCCTCAGAAGGTTTTAGCCGTCGCTCGTTGTTTGTTAAAAAGTTATTAAAAAAACAATGTGGACCAATTATATGTAATTTTCAAACACAAATATTAAAAATTTTGAAAAATGTTTTAAACAAAATTTGTAGACCTCTTTAAAACATACATTTTATGTTTTAATCCTATTCATTTTTACTGTACGAGTGATAGTTTTCGAGAAAAATGGTGGACTCTAAATCTTATATCTGTCCTCTCATCTAAGCATGTGCTGTGTAGTACATATACGATTCCATATGGATTTGCGACTTTTCACGTGAAGCGAGATCCACTCCACACCTCGGACATAGTTTGGGTTAGGTTATATCTTAACAAAGTGGAGCCCCCGCTGGGGGGACGGAACGCGCTGTCTTCATCATAGACATCTATAGACGGAGCCTTTGTACGAGGGGTAACTGATAATCGTAGCAAGGGGATGACTCATCTGACATCGACTCTTTCCGGTGAGATTCGGTAATATTCGGTTCGTATTTCCAATACGTGTGCACACGTATATACGGCGCGTTGCTTCTGTGCGAGCGTGCGCGCGCGCGTGGCCGAACGGATCATCCCCTCCAACTTGGAGTGGGGCACGCGCACGCTCGCACACAAGCAACGCGCCGTATACAATACGTGTGCACACGTATTGGAAATATGAACCGAATATTACCGAAG
>NW_011955610.1:0-1168 GCF_000949405.1 Vollenhovia emeryi | reverse complement strand
TGGGTTTTCCGAAGGTTTACCAATTGTTTAAACAATTGTTTAAAAAAATTCAAAATTGAAAAAGAAAAACACGGGTATCTCTTTTTAGCTCGTGCAATGAACCCACTATTTAGTTCTGCCCTATTATACCTGTGCTTGGCCTGAGCCTTAATCTGTTAATTTAAATCCAAAAAATATAACTTTAGGTAACAATTTCTCATTCTTCATTTTTGATTTGCAAAATTTTAGCAGTATAGTCAGATTTTACGATCCAAAATGCTTTAGTCTGCCAAGTCAATTGATTTGGTTTAAAATTAACCGTGTAATGGATTTTTGTCCCCTACAATCCCGATTTCGCCCACTGTGAGGCGGCGCGTCAACAAACCCGCTCGGCTGACAACACGGGCGGCTCGGTTTTTCCGGGAAACCAGCTGTTCCTCCCGAAACCGCGTCTCGTGCTTCTCATTAAGGCGTCAAACGTAACAGTACTATGTATAGTTATGTATGTATTTTTGCAAATATTATAAGCATTTTTTCTAAAAATTACAATAATATAAAAACAATTTGAAATTATATTTTATTGTAACAGGTTTTTAAAAGAAAAATTACAATGCCAAAATATAAAAAGTATAAAGATTTATGTCGTAGACAACAAAATCGTCGCTTATTAGCACAACAAAAGGAAAATATTTCTTCTATTAGTCTACAAAGCAACATTACCAATAATAAAATTGGAACTGTTCATATGGAATATTTTTCTGAAAATGTTAATTTTGATCAAAATATATTATCTCCTGAATCGTCACATATACAAGATATGCAATTAACGGACATTGAAAACATAAAGTCTATACATGATATTCCTTCAATATACAGGGTGTCTGATGCAACAGTAGCCAACTTGAAAATAGTGGTAGAATGGGTTAAACTAAGGAGAAATATCATGTGCCGCGGTACAAAAGTAACAATAGTTATCGAGTAATTAATTTACACGTCTGAGCGAATGAGGATGCAGGAGACGGTAGGCCGGACTCGGAAGGCATTTAAGAAAATCGATCGATGAGCGGGAGGTGGAGCGACGCGCGAGATACTATGTTTATGTTTCAGGTCGCCCGTCGCTCGCGCTCGCTGCCGCGCTCGCCGCCCGCGCCGCGCTCCCCGCCACGCCTAGGTTTTTTCCCACCACGGT
>NW_011955609.1:0-1168 GCF_000949405.1 Vollenhovia emeryi | reverse complement strand
GCGGTCGTTGGGGTCTATTTAAGGCCCACCAGACGCCTCGCCCTGTTTAGGGGCTGGCTATCGGACATAGGACGGACGGTCCTACGTCTGAGTCCGAGGCCGGTCCTCGTGGCCGAGGACTTCAACGCGTGGCACACGAGTTGGGGTTCCCGGCGCACGAACAGGAAGGGGGAGGCTCTGGACGAGTGGGCGGCGGAGCACGGGCTGGTCCTCAGGAATGAGGGCCGGACCCCCACCTGCGTGCGGACGCAGGGGGAGTCCATCGTGGATCTCACGTGGGCTACCCCCTCGGCCGCGCGCTTGATCACCGGGTGGAGGGTGGAGCGGGACATCGAGACTCTGTCTGACCACCGTTACATAACGGTGGAGCTCGGTGTCCTCTCCCTCGTGCGCCGCCAGGAGACGCGACCGCGATGGGCCCTCCGCAAACTCTGCGAGGATGCCCTGATGGCCTCGTTAGAGGCCGCCTGTTGGGTCCGGGGAGGTTTCCCCGAGACCCGGGAGACGGACCCCCTGCAAGAGGCCGAGTGGATCGGGGCAGCGCTAACAGCGGCTTGTAACGCTGCGATGCCCCGGTCCAAAGCTCGGCCTAAGCGGGCCGTCTACTGGTGGACGGCAGAGATCGCCGACTTGCGTCGACGAGCCGTCCACCAGCAGAGGAGATTCGCCCGCTGCAGGCGCAGAGGCGGACAGGCGGCCGAACGAGCGGGAGAGGGCTACCTTGAGGCCAAGGTAGCCCTCAAACAGGCCATCAGAGTGGCAAAGGGCAGGGCGTGGACGGAGTTCCTCGACTCCCTTCAGGAGGATCCGTGGGGGCGCCCATACAAGATGGTTCTCAACAAGTTGAGACCATGGGCGCCCCCGCTGACGGAGCGGCTGGACGTGGGATTCGTCCGGAAGGTGGTGCGAGCCCTCTTCCCCGATATTACCGGGGAGGATGAGGGGCCACCCTTCGAGTCGGGGGAAGACTCCCCCGACTGGGACGACTCCCTGGACGTCAAGCCGGAGGAACTCCGGAAGGCCGTCAGGAAGGGCCTTAGGGGCAATACAGCCCCGGGTCCTGACGGCCTTCCCAAGCGTGTCCACGCCCTGGCCATGGGCGTCCTCGCGGAGGAATACGCGCGCGCATATAGCGCGTGTTTGAGAAGAGGTGTCTTCCCCCCGCGGT
>NW_011955608.1:0-1168 GCF_000949405.1 Vollenhovia emeryi | reverse complement strand
CATCAAAGATCCCGTGGAACTACTTGATAAAATTAAAGAATTGAAGCGATATGAGACTAACTTAACGTCAGTAATTATATGCAAACAGTTATATAATATGTCTTATAAGCCCAACAAAGAAAAGGCTTCGGAATTCTGGGATAGATTTGAGGAGGTTGTACGGAACTATGAGAACTTGTCCGGTGCTCTCCCTCTATCAGATGGGGAAAAACGCGACGCATTCTATAACGCGGTGATGACATCTGTCCCTCAGGTGCAGTCGGTTGAGTTCCTGACACAAAGTACGACTGGTAAGGTACTAACGTATGAACAACTAAAGTTCTATATTATCCGGCTTGAAACAAACCGAGCGGCAACAGTAGCCTCGTCAATAACGAATGTAACCAATACGGCAAGTCCAATGAGTGTCCGACCTCGGAAACTGAGAACGAAATGCTACGAATGTGACGATTTTGACCATGTGTCGATCGATTGTCCGAGAAGAGGCACGGGCCTTCGGAAGTGCTATGAGTGCGGTGAATTTGTTACGCACGTAGCTCGCGAATGTCCGAAACGTCTGGCCAAAGAACGCAGTGGCTCTAACGGCTCAAAGAGGCGCGACTCATCCAAATCTTCTCGTGGAGGGAAGACTGCTGCATATTTTAAGAGAAATTTCAAACGCAAAAGCTCTGACTTGACTGACAATACGGATGCGAAAATTCGAAGACTAGATAATAAAGGCAAAATTAAAGGTCGAAGGAATAAAAGAAATGCCAAGTCCCGTCCGGATGCCGACAACTCGAAGGATGACAAAGGTAAGCAATCTCTTGCGGATGCTCATCATATTGTGTCCTTTCCTTCTGCAGGCCTTACCCACTAAGGATGACAGTAAAGCTGCAACATTGGAAACTAACAGTAAGAATGATGAGTCCAGAGTATTTGCTACGTTCTTGGCGGACTCCGGTGCCACAGAACATTTAACCAACTCTCGGTTGATTTTCAAAAACTTCGACGAATCGAATTTGGGCGATATAGAGTGTGCAAATAATGATCCGGCTGCTAACCTAAAACCAGATGGAATAGGGGACGTACAAATATTAATGGACGATGGAAGTGCTCACGAACTGAAGGACGTAATCTGCGCGAAGAATTTATCCAAAAACTTGTTCTCGTTGAGGAAATTCGCGGA
>NW_011955607.1:0-1168 GCF_000949405.1 Vollenhovia emeryi | reverse complement strand
TGCAATTTTCCGGGCGGTTTTCGCTGGTCGGTTTTAAACTTTCGGCAGCTGTCACAATTCCGCACATACCGTGCGGCCTCCCGGAACATTCCAGGCCAATAGTATTCCTTTGCTAGGCGTACTATGGTTTTCGCAACGCCTAAATGTCCCGCAGTCGGATCGTCGTGATTTCGACGTAATATTTCGGCTTTACGGTCGCTGGACACGCAGTTCTTCCACTGCTGTGCTTCAGAAGTGTCATTGTAGTCGAGCGTGTGTAAAATGTGCCGATGTAGCTGGCCATTTTCAATACGGTAGTCAGGATTTAATTCCGGATGCTCTTCTACTTCTTGGTACTTTCGGCTGTACCATTCGGACTTCGGTACTCCCGTTGCACAGATTTCGAGCGGCTGTCTGGACAGCGTGTCGGCGAGCAGGTTATCGGAGCCTCTTCGGTACTGAATCTCGAAGTCGTACTGCCCTAATTCCAGTGCCCAACGAGCCAGTCGGCCTGTAGGACTTTCTATGGTGTTTAGCCATTTTAACGAGTGGTGGTCCGTCAGGACGACAAAGTGATACCCCTCTAGATAGTCGCGGAATTTCCAGATGCCCCACTTGATTGCAAGGCATTCTAGTTCGGTTGCCGAGTAATTTTTCTCGGCACTGGTGAGTGTTCGGCTGGCATATCCGATCACCCTTTCGGATCCGCGTATCTGCTGAGTAAGTGCTGCGCCTAACCCTTCTTGGCTGGCATCGGTCTGGAGGACGAACATTTGGCTCCAATCTGGACAGGATAATATTGGAGCGTTCGTCAGTAGCTTTTTCACTTCGTCGAAGGCGGCTTGTTGTGTTTCGGACCATTCCCACTTGGCTTTTTTACGCAGGAGACGGTGTAACGGGGCAGCGACACTGGACACATCTTTTAGAAACCGTCGGTACCAGGATATTAATCCCATGAAGCGCTGGATCTCCTTGACGTTTCTGGGCGGTGTGAGATTCAGCACGGCGGCGGTCTTGTCTGGATCGGCATGCAGGCCGTCATGATCAACAACATGTCCGAGGTATTTTAATCTGGATCGGGCGTATTGACACTTGTCCGGATTCGGCTTGAGCTTGGCGTTTCTTAGTCGCTCGAAGACGATTTTTAGTGTCTTGAGGTGCTCGTCGAACGTCTTCGATATTATGACAA
>NW_011955606.1:0-1168 GCF_000949405.1 Vollenhovia emeryi | reverse complement strand
ATATTGTGAGAAATATCGCGACAGTAGCGAGTTTTCTTGCGAGTCTTCTCAAATAAATGTTACTATTGTGCAAAATTTATGAGTACGTGCCGATGTATGTTCACACACCGTTATGTTACATTCAAAGTATAACTGTAATTCACGATTTATCTTTAATTTGAAATCAACATCTTTCTTATCGAAAATATTGATAATTTCCGAGTTAAAAGCGATCGAGAAAAAAAATAAATTCGCAAAATAATTGTAGGCTTTGAAAAGAAATCAACTGTAAGTTTATCGACAATTTTACTGACAATGAGAAAAAATTAAGCAATAGACAAACAATACCAAATTAATTCGCAAAAAGCATTTTTTTCTCAACTATGAAGTACATACCTTCTAAGGTATTAGTGACGAAGTCGTCGGCAACTTGGGTCACGGATGATGCAGTCGTTTCAGCTATAACAGAATACAAAAATTATTAATATAAGCACTTCTCTTTTATCCATAAGGTGCAAATTATTCGAGTAAATATTTGGAGATAAACGCGAACTAGTAAAGTAGTCGCTTTTGCGTCACAATGTTTTTATTCTTCACAGCAACAGAGAAATTTTGACATTTAAAGAATAAAAGTCAGCGCAAACCGAAACGTGTTTGTATTCATATTGCTGTTATAAAGAATTCAAAGTGTTTACGCACATTGTTGCGTCACTACACGCAGAGCTGAAAAACAGTGATGGTTGTTACATTTTTCCTCGTTCTCAACTTTTAGTCTTTCTTACAGTAATCATTACGTACCACTACAGTAAGCATTCTCCCAGTAGTCAGTACAGATTTTACAGTAACTATTACGGATTGATTCTACAGTAATGAATATAGATCAACTGCTTGAACTGTTACTTACTAATCCAGTATTGAATCAGTTCTGTATTTCCACAATCATTACGATAAAAACCAGTAATGGTTTCGGTACAAGATTTTATAAAAAAAAAAAACTTTTTTTAAGTTCTTAATTTTTTTAATGTTTAATATAATATTTATAAGTCTTACCATGCACACACATTCTATCTCCTTAATTTTATTTAAAGAAAATTACATACTATGTTACAATTTTTGGAAACGCAGCGGGATTCGAACCTAAGATTTCGGATTACTAATCTAGTACGCTAACGCTGAGCTAACTACTTAC
>NW_011955605.1:0-1168 GCF_000949405.1 Vollenhovia emeryi | reverse complement strand
CCAAAAGTATACAAAGTATTGTCGACCGCGACACGAACGTTGCGCGGAAGTACGGATACCCGGGAGGTCTTCGATGGAATGCGATCAGCGTCGCGGAGATATTCGAGCCTGTGCTCGCTTACTGGGAAAAGCGCGTGGACACGGACAAGAGCATGCTCGAGCGTTTGCTCGACACTGGCGTCTTGCTGGAACTAATGAATTTGTTTGTACACATGAATAGAGATGAATTTTACTCCACGCACGTGTCGGTCAAGTGCAAGTCGTGCCTGGGCAAACTCTGTACAGTTAAGAGGGACTTGTACAACGCCGTGGTGATGAAATGCAGATTCGTCAGTCTAGTATGTAAGTTTCCCGTTAAAACTTGCCGGCGAAAGCGTGCGCTGTTACTAGGAAAATTATGAAGCGGAATGTCAAGTGGGTCATTTGTGAAATGAAGGAATCCGAATGTAAGTATTGGAGACAATCGTAGAACACGTGTCGCAATTTAACTTACAACGTAGGCGTACTGTCTGAACATGTGTACGAGGAAAGCGTGTGTTTACTGTTTGTTCACCTTCTTGTGCAGTTGCATCTCTCGACTCGACGGAGTTGAACCGAGCCCTACAGATTCTGAGAGCTTCAGGAATCTTGAGAATATTATCTCTTTCGTGCTGGACAGATTGAGCATTGTATATTACAGCAATAATTTGTATAGGTAAGCTGCGACTGTGCGCATTGAATGCCTTGTTAACGTATAACCAGTCAAACACAAAAGCTTTTCGTAGAGATGGGTGCACATTAAGAAAATTACGTCCAAAGAAGTCGCAAGCTTGGCTATGCTGGACTGCTTGACCAGTGATGAAGATGAGATAAAGAGCGAACTGGGACTTTCAATCGATATCTCTAAGTACGACGTTACCGCGTTGTGTCTGCGTGAAGTCAACAGTTTACTGGAGGAACAGATCGCATTTGCGAACGGCGTGGCAGCGGTTCTGGAAAAATTGAGGAAGCTACAGCCGAGTGATCAATATGCACACACGGTGCAGTTATTATAGGGTATTATTTCTTAGGTTTCACTTACGAGAGCTCTATTCTGGAGTACCACGAGTAAGCTATACACGATTTGAAGCAGAAAAAGTCGAACTCCGTAGCTGTTCTGTGCTCGGAAGCTAATTTAAGTCTTTTTATC
>NW_011955604.1:0-1168 GCF_000949405.1 Vollenhovia emeryi | reverse complement strand
TATATATAAATATCTCGACTCATCTACAGTCACAGTTTGCTTGAAATTTTATGTTATAAACACGGTGTACAAGTGAACGATGTACAAGTGAGCGGTGTACAAGTGAGCGGTGTACAAGTGAGCGGTGTACAAGTGAGCGGTGTAAACTTTTGTGTGTAGAAATGAACGGTGTACAACTTTCGTGTGTAGAAATGAACGGTGTACATCTTTTGTGTGTAGAAATGAACGGTGTACATTTTTACGTGTCTAATTGCACCGTGTCGAAAATTTATTTTCTATGTGTCCAAAAATCACTGTGTCTAAAATTTCTGTGTCTAAATGAACCGTGTCCAATTGAACCGTGTACACTAAAATGTGTCCATTCGAACCGTGTCTATTTGCAGCGTGTCCAATTGTACTGTGTCCAAGTGAAGGCCACTCTTCAAATCCTATCTTGGAAATTTTAAAAGTTATTCAGGGATAATGCTGGCGGTACCGTAACTTTCAAACCTCATAACTCCAAAAGTACTTAACGAAAACATACTTTATTATAGCGTTTTGGAAAGCTATTGAAATAAGCTACAAGAATATGTAATGAAAAAAGAGGGTTCCATATAAATATTTCAAAGTGATCTTTAGATAACCTTGATAAAACTATTTAAGATCATACTGATATTACTATGAAATGCGCAAGAAAAAAAGATACAACATTAGTCTTTAACAGTTTTTTTCTATCATGGATATTCAAAAAGTTATTCATGGAATTAAAAATACTGTAAATTTCAAACCTAATAACTCCAAAAGTACTTAACGAAAACATACTTTATTATAGCGTTTTAGAAAGCTATTGAAATAAGCTACAAGAATATGTAATGAAAAAGGAGGGTTCCATATACAAATTTCAAGGTGATCTTTAGATAACCTTGATAAAGCTATTCAAGGTCATACTGATATTACTATGAAATGCGCCACTAAAAACGATACAACTTTAGTCTTTAACATTTTTTTCTATAATCGATATTTAAAAAATTATTCAGGAATTTCAACGTAAATATACATATATATGTATGTATAAACTGAACCCTTGCACTGATTATCGTCAAATACAATACCAGCCATCTTTTAATCACTCTCAATAAATATGCCAAAGTAGAAGGCGATATCTCAAAAATTGCGGAGGTGAGAGCGC
>NW_011955603.1:0-1168 GCF_000949405.1 Vollenhovia emeryi | reverse complement strand
AAAAGGACGGAGAGTGCGGAAGACAACGCTGCGCGCACCACGCGCTTCAATTCCTCCCCAGTGACCGATATAATTGCGCGTTACACAACGCCTGCAAATTGAAACGCTGGCTGCTCGTGCGAAACACCGACGTACGGCCTAGCGACGACGCGCAGCTCAAAAGCCGAGGCGAAGCCGACAAAACAGAGAACGACTACGTTCCTATGAAGAGTAAAAATTTCAACGGCGACGCAAGGAAAGAAGAAGAAGAAGAAGAAGAGCCGTGCCACCACTCGGGGAAAGCCTATTACATGCCGAGCGTCAAAAGAGAATATCTTTCGACGATCGACAAGGACCGCAACGCCGCACAAACCACCTTCTCGCTATCGGCAGACGACGGCAACGGCTCGACAACGAGACCACCGGCGACAGAGGTAAACTCCAACGTCCTACAAACATTCCCTGCGCTGCGTAAATATGAATTCGTTGGAAATCTTACAAGCACTGGGCCATCTGCGTGTCAGATATGCGGGAGTCTATCCTGCCGACAGACTGCCGAGGGTGTGGACGAGGTCGACCGCTATCGTCGCTAACACAGACAACCACGATCGACCTGGCCGGCACTGGGTCGCCTTCTACATCGACGAACACGGCACCGGAACGTATTTCGACAGCTACGGACTCCCCCCCTTGGACCCCAGATTCCTCCTACGCCTACGTCGAAACTCCACCACCCACCGATGGAACACCGCCACCCTGCAGGGAATACTCTCTCAAACCTGCGGACACTACTGCTGCGTATTTCTATATTTTATGTCTAACGGTTATAATCCTGGGCAGTTTCTTAATCTATTTTCCGATGATTGTGAACGCAATGACCGACTGATTGTACAACTATTTCGTAAAATTTTTCTTTACAATAAAAACGAATGCGTAAAACCCCGCGCTGTATGCTGTAACGTTCAATCGTGTAGTATTAAAAAATCGCAACTCTTATAAAATCATCGTATGTACAATCTCCCAACATTCGTATATAATTACATTCTCGTAATAAAAGCTTATGTAACCCCGACTCTCGTCTACTTATTTCACCCTGCGACCTTCCCTCTCGTAACTTCGATACCATAGCGCATAGAACAAAGAAACCTGTTCATTCCTGTTTTCCTCCGACCCCTCCCCCACCTCACGT
>NW_011955602.1:0-1168 GCF_000949405.1 Vollenhovia emeryi | reverse complement strand
TGCCGTGATTTGTTAAAAGAATCGATTTTGAGAATCGATTATTTTTTAGAGCTATGATTTTTAGAATCGATTAATCGGGAAAAAAAGAATCGATTCCGATGCATCGATTTAAATAAATCCATTGTTATTAACTCTAGTAGTCGGGCCCCTGCATTGTACATACAAATCTTAAAGCCCGTATCAGACTACGGATTGAGATTGGGATTAGATTGAAATTTGACCAATCAGAGTAAAAGTTACTGAACTTAAGATTAGTAAACTTTACTATGATTAGTTAAATTTCAATCTAATCCCAATCCCAATCCGTAGTCTGATACGGGCTTAACGTGTCGTCTATAATTCAACGATATTGATCTCACACCCAGGCCCGGTTTCACCAACGCGAGTTAATCTAATCGGTCGGTTAACTTAACAGGGTGCCAACATAAAACTTCATTATTAACCTATTTTCTTGGTTGTTTTATGTTTGGCTGTTGGCACCCTGTTAAGTTAACCGACCGATTAGATTAACTCGCGTTGGTGAAACCGGGCCCCAGACTATTGGTTCGTCGTGGCCGTGTCGGCTACCGTTTAGCAGGAGCCGGGCGCCATAATTATACTGCGTTCACGAAGAGAACGACCACGCATTTCATCTGGTTCGGTCAGAGTCTAACCGAACCAGACGAAATGCGTGGTCGTTCTCTCCGTGAACGCAGTATAGAAGAAGAAGAAGAAGTGTTACCGTGTACGGAGATATGCCACAGAAAGAATGAGACAACATAATAAAAGAGTTTCGATCTGGTGTGAGGTAAGATCAAATTCCAAAGGTAAAGTCTTGAAACAGTTATCTTTTTTGCAAGAAATTATAATACATCAATACATTTCCCTTTTCTTTTACAGTCATGTGTTAATCACCACGGATGTATGGGCGAGAGGAATTAACATTCAACAGGTGTCGCTCGTAATTAATTACGATTTGCCTAACATCGTAAATTGTACGAGTACATTCATAGAATAGGTCGATCAGGACGTTTTGACTGTAAGGACGTGTCGATGTACTATATTGCCACTATATTGCATTTTTTAATTATATATTTTTAATCTTAATATATTACTCTCTAAAAGTCAATCAGTGGAATATTCGCTGTTTTCAGTGATAATTCACTGATTGACTTTTAGAGAGTATAAT
>NW_011955601.1:0-1167 GCF_000949405.1 Vollenhovia emeryi | reverse complement strand
TTTTACTGTTACAATGTTATTTATTTTTTCGCATAAAATATCGTTTACAATCAACAAAAACATTCGTGCGCTTTCGCGATACATCTTGAAATTTTCATTGTTTAGAAGATACGGGGTAGAGTCAAGAATAGGTCACAGGCTGAAGACAAAAAGAAAAGTATGACCGCCGAAACGGAGAAGTGTGCACAAAAAGAAAAGAACGCATACGCCATCATAACGACAGCGAATAAATAATATAAAAATGTATCATAAATAAAACCATCGCGAAGCTATAAATGCGGGAATTAAATCAATAGTCACAGCATGGTCCTCGAGTCGGGACAGGAATTTAGAGTTACCGTCCGATACTGTAACACTTTCAACCAAGACGGCAATTATACTTTCAACGGTGTCCAGGACAGACGTGGAAGAGAGCGCGAATCAAAGTCGTCTAGCTCCAAGATCCCCAATCGAACGCAACGGAAAACTCTCTTGTGGGTGATTGGCGATTAATAAAAAAAAAACCCGCCTGTTCGAACTCGTACAAATAAGACCACAATATACGACAGTGTAATAAAAAAAATAAAAATAATAAAAAAAATCGTCCGCTATCCGCTAAAAGTCGATCTCTATATTTTTTCTCTATCTCAAGAAACAATGTAAATCTAATCCTATCGCACACAGGACGTCGCCGGGGCATCTGTTCCTCCCGTCCCCGTTTCACGATAAACGAGGACTATTGAAAGTATACAAAAGGTTACAAAACGGTTCAAATTATACACTAAACAACTAAAATTAGAAATTATAAACGCGCAACAGTCTAATATTCCCGCGACGCCTTGTCGCCCTTGCCGGAGCCGCTGGTGCCGGTCTCTTTTGGCAGCAAGACCGCTTTAATGTTGGGCAGGACTCCGCCTTGAGCAATGGTCACTCCGGACTAGAGCTTACGATTGGATACGTGTTTTAAGATTCACGTGTACACGTGATCCGTGTACACGGATTCACGGTACCTTCATTCACGTGTACCCGTGTACCCGTGTATGTATGTGACACGTGTACACGTGTAGTCGTGTATGTGACACGTGTACACATGTAGTCGTGTATGTGACACGTGTATTCGAATATCCGTGTATGTGTGATATGTGCAAACGTGTAATCGTGTATAATACATGTACACGGTGCACACAA
>NW_011955600.1:0-1167 GCF_000949405.1 Vollenhovia emeryi | reverse complement strand
CCGTAGTTTTCGGTGTCTAGCAGTGTTCCGATTCGGGCTAGGCTGGCATGGCAATCGCATGACTGCGCATGCGCGTGGATGGGGGTTACAGTGACGTACGCATGCCACTGCGCGTGAGCCGAAATGACACCACTAGGGCACCCGTTATATGTTATAGCCGTTACGGCTGTATGGCGTCTTAACGGAAACGGCGGGCAGTTTTGGCGGGATGAGCGTGCAATACTAAGATTAAGGATGAGGAGAATGTAATAAGGTAGTTTATTATATTATTATGGATTCTAGTCGAAAACGAAAGGGAGAAGAAGTAGAAAAAGGAGCTAAAGTTAGAAAATTTAATTTTTCATGGCTATGAGAAATAGCTTTCAAAAAGTTATTTTATTTTAATTTTTATTTTGAAATACTCTATATATTATAATTCTTATTTTATTTTAAAATATTATATTTTTACTTTCATATTTAATGTTATTCGTATTAAATAATAACTTGTATATTTTTGTTTTGTACGAATACTGGTAAGGGTTTTTTGACAGTTTTTCCGCTTGCCTTTACAACAAATGTTGGTATTCTTTGAGATCTCTGCCAAATAAAATATTTTTATTTTGATTTATAAAAAATGTTTTATTTCAAACATTCCTTTTCCCTTTTTCCTCATTACCCTCTCTATTATACTTTATACTTGTAAAATAATTAAATTGTATAAATTATATATATTTTTACATACATATGTATATATTTTACATTTTTATAACCTTTTAAAAACAATTTTTATACTTTTTAAACTTTTGATAACAGGGTGCTAACGGTGCCCCTTTCCACTAGCACTAAGCACTCTACTGACGTCGTATCGCCGCGCGTGCGCAAAACAGCCTAGCCCCAATCGGAACACTGGTGTCTAGGTGTATCAATACCTTGAACTCGATGTCCACGTGTCCCAGGTCGCCGATGACGACGTCCACGTAGTACGCTCCGCAGTTTTTGGTGTCTAGGTGTATCAATACCTTGAACTCGATGTCTACGTATCCCAGGTCGCCGATGACGACGTCCAGGCAGTGCACTCCGCAGTTTTCGGTGTCTAGGTGTATTAATACCTTGAACTCCATGTCCACGTATCCCAGGTCGCCGATGAAGACGTGGACATAGAGTTCAAGGTATTAATACACCTAGACA
>NW_011955599.1:0-1167 GCF_000949405.1 Vollenhovia emeryi | reverse complement strand
GACCGAGTCCCCCGACTGCCCAGTGGATACAGCCCAGTATGGGCTGCCCCTTGGGGGGCGGTGGGGCTCGGCCACGATCACCAACGTGAACCCCCTCTCCACCATGCTCTGCTGGAGCAGATCTTGAGCATGTGGAGAGTGGTTCACGTTGGCCTGTATGAGGCCGAATCCATTCAGATTCGGACGGGGGGGAGAGCGAGGCATTACTCGGCCTTATTATCCCCCCGTCCGATAGGGCCTCTACCTCCATGACCCCTGATGGAGGTGAGGCCCTCTTTTCTGGCGCCCCTGTAGGTTGGCGCTGCGGCTGGGGCTCTTGCGTCGAGCCGCCCGCCTCCTCCCCCTTCTCCTCCGCCGGCCGCACTTCGGCCGGTGGGGGGAGCGCCGGCAGCAGGCGCCTGCTCCATGGCGCGCTGCCCCGGTGGCCTCCCACGCACGTTCTTCTGGGCGCAAGATTTTGCGCCCAGGACGTGCGTCGCCGGCCTGCCCTTGTCCGCGCATAGCGGGCACTTCGGGGCAGACCGGCAGTCACGGGAGGTGTGACCGGTCTCACCATGATGTAAAGATACAAGGTGTAACGTTCCGATGGATGCGTAGTCGTTCTTTTTCTTGGACCAATCAGAATGTGTCCAAGATGCAAAAACCAATATGGCTCCCTGCCTTTGTGAAAGCTGACAGGAGTGATAGGTTACGTTAGCCGCTGCACGCTTTTCGTAGAAGGTTCGTAAAAAAAATATTCCTCAAATGCGTAAAACATAAAATAAATAAATTCATGCCAAATATACTAAATTTATTAACCTTCTTTTAGATTTTATTTATCATAAAAGTCATGCCAACGTGTTGCGTGAAAAATTGTAAGAGTCATACAAATAATATGTTTCTTACAAAAGATATCAAACATTTTAGTTTTCCCAAAGAAATAGCTATTCGTCAGCAATGGCTTAATGCTTGCCAAAGAAAAGAAACCGAGATCAAAGTCGATTCGGGTAAGTTAATGTTAAGAAAATGATATTAATGTTTCAACTTCCATCTCAACACAATGTCATTGTTACATATATCTACCTGTGTTATATTATGATATAAATTATATCATATAATATATTTATAGCAAGGATATGCAGTATCCACTTTAAACAACATCAGTGATTTTTATTTACCGTAAGGCTA
>NW_011955598.1:0-1167 GCF_000949405.1 Vollenhovia emeryi | reverse complement strand
ATTTGAAACGATGGAAACAGTCGCGGGCAATGTGATTGCCTTTGCCACAGCAGAAACATTTCCTAGTAGGTATATCCCCGTTGGAATTTCTCTGCTGCCCTTGGTTGCTTGGAATTCGCCTGTTGTTCCCGCGGCTTCTGAGTTTGCCTCTGCCAGTTTGCTTTCCTTTTCCTCGGCCTGCCTGCTCACATTGTTTTGATCGCACGAGATTCACGTCGGAATCCGTACTCGGTCCTGGGCTCAGCTTATCTGTTGTTGATGCATTTTTTTCGCGATAAATTGTTTTCCGCCTGTCAACGCTTGGAAGAAGTCAATTTGAGCGGTCTCTATGACAGTTCGAGCGAAGAACTGACGCTTTATAAAAACTTAAAACAAGCACACTTGCGACCATTACCTCAGAACATATCGGCAATTCTCAGGCAGTGTCCTAAATTGGAAAAAATCTATGTTATGTGCAATGACTTAAACTTAGTTTATCTGTTGAAGAAAGAATATCCACATGTGTCGTTCTGTATATAACTGAATTATATTTAAAGGGGAGCGCGACTGACGTAGTGGCTGCTGATAGACTTCGTTATTTTCTCTCACTCATTCACTCACGGTCGGAACTGACTTTCACCGATGTTAATAGGCTGCGGATATGTTGTAGCTTATCAATGTTGTCTTTGTCAGAACTGACCAGTTATTATTAATAACTGGTATATTTTTAATAACATGAGTCATGTGAAACTTACAACTTTTTAAACAATATTCTTAATAATGTGAGTCACGTAAAACTCTGAAGTGTTTTGTAAATTTGTAAGTGATATTTTTAATGACATGACAGTCATGTAAACTCTATTTAGCTCTATAAAATAACTCTATAAAAGCATTTAAGCAATAAAACTTTGAACTTGCAGCGCAATTCTTACAAACTGATAAGCTTTCGTTTTTCTAAACACTACATGATTTATATATAAAAATTGTTATTTAAAAGTTCCCTGATGGAAAAATTTTGCTGAAAATGTAATGAAATTGATGAAAAGTGAAATGAAAGTTATTGGAAACTTGTTGAAACCATTTCAAAATAAATCATAAGTTTCGTTATGAAATTCAATGAAATACTGTGAAATTAGATGATAGTTAATTAATATTACTAAAAATTAGTGAAAAAATTTTAGAAATGTA
>NW_011955597.1:0-1167 GCF_000949405.1 Vollenhovia emeryi | reverse complement strand
GATATGTTAACCTGAGAAAAATGGTTCAATTTAATTATATGTAAATGTATGTTAATGAGATAAGAAAAGATCTGAATTATATATAACCATATATAATTTATATGGCCATATATTATACCATTTTTGTGTTATATAATTGTATATATTAATTTAATACTGTCTTTGAGACTATAATAACTGTGTACTCTGAAAATTAGTATTACGTGGATCGATGTATATTTTTACATGTATTTAAAATAAATAAATTTTTTGTACCATCGTTTTGTTCATATTATTTCGTAAATGTAGGATGCGGTTTCCGAGGAATGTAGAGTACTGTGGGAGCGCCAGTTCGATGCAAATACACAGAAAAAGTATCCTGATGCTCTGAGAACATTTGCAGTTACATTGCACTTCCACTCAAGTGCAGCATATGATTATGTTCGTAAAATCTTTATAAAATCCTTGCCACATCCATCGACAATCCGACGTTGGTATCAACATCTCCACGGATCACCTGGCATCACCAAAGAAGCTATCACTGCATTAAATGAAAAGATCAAAATAGCTTCACTAGAAGGCAAATGCCTGTTTTTTAATCTCGTGGCAGACGAGATGAGTTTAAAAAAATGTGTGGAACTGGACGGAGATCAATATATAGGGATGGTCGACATAGGAGCAAATGCAGAGCCAAACGACACTTCACCTGAAGCCGAACATGCACTGGTATTCTTAGTTACATGCATAAATATGCATTTTAAAATTCCGGTTGCATATTATTTTATAAACGGATTGTCTGGCAAAGAACGTGCAAATCTGTTAAAACAATGTTTGATAGTACTTCACGAAAATGATATAAAAATTGTCTCCGTTACCACAGATGGCACGTCTGTTAATATCTCAATGTTTGAGCAATTGGGCGCTGTTTTATTGAAAAATCCTGCTAGAAATATGCCATTTTTTCTCCACCCAGCCACCAATGAGCAAATATACATTTTTATTGATGCTGTTCATATGATAAAATTAATTCGCAATAGTCTCGGCAATAAAAAGATTTTATACAATCATGGGGGTGAACCTATTCGTTGGAGTTATCTGGAGCAACTGGTAGCTTTGCAAGAAGATGAAGGCCTTCACGCTGCCACAAAAATTCGTAGACGTCATCTCCAATGGCAAAAAGAAAAAATG
>NW_011955596.1:0-1167 GCF_000949405.1 Vollenhovia emeryi | reverse complement strand
CGCGGTTGCCGACAGGCTTCTGAGAACGGTGTACAGCCACGTAAAAATCGCCGGTCCGGCAAAGTTCAAAGTGGGCGACGCGGTACGCGTTAGCAGATACAAGACGATATTCTAGAAGGGTTATACGCCAAATTGGACCACCGAGGTGTTTAAGATCGTTACAGTACAACGCACCAATCCCGTAACGTATCTACTCGAGGATTATCGCGGAAAACCCGTTGCAGGGGCGTTCTACGAGTACGAGTTGCATCGCGCCACTAACCCAGATGTGTATCTTGTGGAAAAGGTACTGCGCAGGAAGGGTGACAAGGTTTATGTGAAATGGTTGGGATTCGATGGATCGCACAATTCATGGATAGACAAGAACAATGTGGTTTAATCCATTCAATAACATTTATTCTATTAAACATGTATATCATATGTACACAATTGCATCATTTATATGTGAATAAACATATACTTGTGTAGTGTATGTGCGCACAGCGAACTGCGAATGTAGAGTGTGCGTGAGTATGTGCGCGAGCACAGAGTGTGTATGCGAGCGGCAGCCGCGTCGCCGGAGCGCTCCGGGTCCGCCGATGTAGCGCGAGACAGTAGTTCGTCGTAGCACGTCGTAAAGGCTTGACGAGTAATACTTTAACCTCTATCCACACACGTGTTACAATCATTCACCTGCTCCTCTGATCCCGCACCACATAACTATAACTTACAAATATTACACTGGCGACGAGGTCGAACAGCGGGTTCAGAGTTAGCCTTCCGTGACGAGCGTGAAGGAGCAAGTGTAAGTACAGACAGTGGGCGGACGCATAGATTATCGCGGGTGACGAGCCCGGATAGCGAAGAGCGTGTAGAGTACACGGACAATATTGGTGAACAGCCATCCATAGTTCGGGTCGAAAGGCAAATGCTCGGAGTGTAGGGGTCGATGGGAGACGAAGACCCAAAGATCAGCGACAATATAGCGGAAGAACAAAGTGAACCGGAAAAGCAGTTGACAGTAAACGAGGCATACCACCTGCGTAAAGCAGAGATCGTCGATCAATTAAAATTACGGGGTCTTGGAGTCAACGAAAACGAGACAAGAGACAGCTTACGAGAAAGACTAGTAGAACTAGTGAAAGCAGAGCGTGATAGGGCTCAAAGGGATCAAGTAGCGGCAAGTTC
>NW_011955595.1:0-1166 GCF_000949405.1 Vollenhovia emeryi | reverse complement strand
CCTGCGATTCTTCTAAATCAGTTTTGAGCTGCGCCTCCGTTCTTTTAGCCGCCCTCAGTTGATTTAGGAGGTCTTCGTTATTCCTCCTCAAGAAGGGGACATCACCGGTATCCTCCACCCTTTCAGAGAAGACCGCGATTGCATTATTAAGAGACCCAATCCGTCTCCCAATCTTGCCTGAGAATGTTCCCTGTATTTTTTTGCTTCTGATACGCATATCGTCTATCTCTTCCAGCCCCGTCTTTGCCATGCCCGCAATTTCTGCTGAGGAGAAGGGCGCAAAAAATTCTCTGGACCGCACCTCCTCCGAAGCCAAAACCTCCAAAGCTGGATCCTCCGGGCTCGGGGCGCTCAGTTTAGGCCGAGCTGGGTTTCTCCCTCTTTTCACCCTCTTATTCTTGCGCTTCCGAACTTTATGTCCAGGCGATGAATCGTCCGCCGGACAGTCCTCGGAGGAGACTACTATTGGCTCGTCCTTGGGATGACCATTCGTTTTCTCTCCTGGCGGGGAATCCCCCAGTGTCGCCGATGGATGAAGCCTCAAGCCTTTCCTGACCGGTTCGGAGTCTGACGACATCACCTCCGACTGGACCGTCTCAGGCGACTCCGTAGGAGCCCTCTTCCTCTTGGCTGCAGCATCAGTTACCGCAGCCCTCGATCCGCCCACTCCACTAAATGACACACTCGGTAGATGATCAATACTCCCGGCCGCAGCCGCCTTGTCCGTTGCAGACGGAGACAATTCCAAAGGGTCCGCCGTCTCCTCACAGCTGACCATCTCCGCCGTACTGCCATCCTCCTCGGCCGATTTGTCTTTAGTTCCGCTACCTTTCTTGTCGCTTATCCCCTTGCCTCTTAACAGCACGGTAAGCTCCTCGGGGTAACCAGTCCCGAGGAGCCCGTCCGGGGAAACGCCGTGCCGGTCGTCCGTGTTCCGAGTCACCGACTGATTTTCTTGTACTGTGCTCATGCGGCCGCATAAGGGGGTACACAGCACAAAAGATCTCATAGTCCGGGGATAGTCCGTTGCCATATAATCATCACACCTTAAATCGTAGTCCGTGGTCAGGCGGTCGTACCGAAGATCTAGTCCAGAAATCCAATCAGCGCGCCGACACGACGCCCTGGCTGGGAGACCCCCAAGTAAACAGTCCGGGCGAAATAAT
>NW_011955594.1:0-1166 GCF_000949405.1 Vollenhovia emeryi | reverse complement strand
ATCTAATAAAAAATCAAATTAAAATCTTATTAACTCAACTCGAAACTTATTTATTATTAACTCAAATTATATTAAAGGTATGAAAACCTTTGTTAAAATACAATAAAATGCTTCTAAAAATTGTAGAGATATTCATAAAGGTATTCAATAAAAATAAGGATATACATGGAATATAAATTGTTAAGGGTTTAACATAATATAACCATAAGTAGTATCTTAATAACTGAATATTATATAAAAGAAAAGCAGTTGCTTCTTTCCGTTAAATCTAGACGGTTTTACTATTCCGTGCTGGGCTTATAAGGCTTATGGCAAAATGGCAGTTCGTGACGTACGAACGTGACGTACGATGACCAAAAATGGCTGCCCTTCCGCAGGCTTATGACCGTTTCAAAGAGAAGAGGCTTTCACACTTATGCTTTCACACTATTCACACTTGAGCCAAAATGGCTCAATGGCATATAAAATCATACGAAAGCGTGTAGAATCACATAAAAATCATGTAAAAGCATATAGATTCATATAAAATCGCATAGAAATCATGTATTAAATCATATAAAATAGCATTAAATCATCTCAAATAGAATTAAAACATATAGAATCGTATAGAGTCACGTAAAATCGTATTGAATGTATTGAATCATATAGAGTATAAAGTCATGTATAAAAACCGTATTAAAGCATACAAAATGATCTTAAGTTATATAAAATCATGTATATGATTCATGTATATGAATCATATAAAATCGTATAGAATCGAAGCAAATGGAATTAAGTTCAATAAAATGTAAAATCGTATATAGAAATCGTATCAAATCAAATGAAATGGTATTAAATCTTATAATATAGAATAGAATCGTATAAAAATCATGTAAAAGTATTCAGAACAATATTAAATCGTATATAATTAAATCAAATCAAATAAAATCGTATGAAATAGCATTAAATCAAATAAGATCATGTAAAATCGTATTAAAGCATATAAAATGATAGAGAAGCATATAAAATCATATAGCATCAAATAGAATCAAATAAAATCATGTAAAATGGTATCAATTTATATAATAAGATCCTGTCAAATTCTCACTTACTAGCTTACGCGCTTACAGCTGCCAAACTTGAGGACGGGTTTTTCCTTCGTCCTCGGAAACTTATTGAATAATAAA
>NW_011955593.1:0-1166 GCF_000949405.1 Vollenhovia emeryi | reverse complement strand
GATTTTACATGATTTTCACATGATCTTATATGAATTGATACCATCTTATATGATTTTATATGTTTCTAAGTGATGCTATATGATTTTATATGCTTCTCTATCATTTTATATGCTTTAATGATTTTATTTGATTTAATGCTATTTCATATGATTTTATTCGATTTGATTTAATTATATACGATTTAATATTGTTCTGAACACTTTCACATGATTTTTATACGATTCTATTCTATCTTATAAGATTTAATACCATTTCATTTGATTTGATACGATTTCTATATACGATTTTACATTTTATTGAATTTAATACCATTTTCTTCGATTCTATACGATTCTATAAGATTCGATACATTCAGTACGATTTTACATGACTCTATACGATTCTATATGATTTAATTCTATTTGAGATGATTTAATGCTACGTTACATGATTTAATACGATTTTATACAATTTAATACGACTCTATATGATTTTATGTTACTTTATATGATTTAATTCATGATTTCTATGCGATTTTATATGAATCTATATGCTTTTACATGATTTTTATGTGATTTAATACGATTCTATGCGCTTTCATACGATTTTATATGCCATTGAGCCATCTTGTTCGTGGCATAAGTGTGAAGGCCTCTTCTCATTGAAACGGTCATAAGCCTACGAAAGGGCAGCCATTTTTGGTCATCGTACGTCACGTTCGTACGTCACGACCTGCCATTTTGCCATAAGCCTTATAAACCCAGTACGGAATAGTAAAACCGCCTAGATTTAACGGAACTAGAAGCAACTGCTTTCGTTTTATATAATATTCAGTTAAGATACTACTTGTGGTTATATTATGTTAAACTCTTAACAATTTATATGTACATCCTTATTTTTATGGAATACTTTTATGAATATCTCTACAATTTATGGAAGCATTTTATTGTATTTTAACAAAGGTTTTCATACCTTTAATATAATTTGAATAAATAATGAATAAGTTTTGAGTTGAGTTAATAAGATTTTAATTTGATTTCTTATTAGATATTAGTTTTATTTTTATTCGATTGATCACTTGACTGCATTCAATAATTCTCCTAAGCTCTCGGCTTCCCCGGATATAGCCGGTGCATGCAGGTTGTCCGAAAACTTAAATAGAGAGCCTATTACGTAACACTAGCGT
>NW_011955592.1:0-1166 GCF_000949405.1 Vollenhovia emeryi | reverse complement strand
CTGTTAGAACTCGTCGAGAAGTGTCTAGAACTCCACTCAGAACTACTCGGAACTCTGGAAAATTTTTCGACCTCTGGACTTAGAAATTTTTCTGTAATTAACGTACTTTTATAACACATTTCACTTTTCAGAGTTCCGAGTAGTTCTGAGTGTAGTTCTAGGCAGTTCTTGACGAGTTCTAACAAAAAGTCTTATGGCGCGAAACGATCGGACCAACGGTTCGCTAAATATTTGATATTTGAACAACAAAAAATTGTTAAAACATACCGATTTTTAAAATTAAGAGTTCTAATCGCAAACGGCACAGTTCTGAAGAGCTCTCGAAGAAACGAGCAAAATGGTGCGAACCGCATTGCTCTAGTCCCATTAGTTACCGAGAAATCCGTTTTTTTCTAATTAACGTACTTTTATAACATTTCTAAAATCGATAGTTCTGGCCAAAAACGGCAGAGTTCTGAAGAGCCCTCGCAGAAACGAGCAAAATGGTGCGAACCGCATTGCTCTAGCCCCATTAGTTACCGAAATATCGAATTTTTAATATTATTACATCATATTGTTGAAGTAATTTGGAAATTGCGAATAGTGATCTACAGAAATTTGTAATCCGCATTTACCGACTGCTAATTTATCCACACGTCGTTGCTACTAGACGAAGTGGCGCTATAATGCCCGATTTTCGATTGTTTTTCCACGATGTAACACGCGCATTCCGCGTGTTACCGGTCACTAGTTGCTACGTAGCCAGTGATGGTAGATGGGCCGGGTTTTTGGCGCATGCGCGATGTAAAACTGGTGAAATCTGGTGAAATCTAGTGAAAACGGTAACAGTAAAGTACTTAATACGAGAAAAAAGGGGTACCGTTGATCGCCCCTACATAAAACTCAAAAAAAATTTGAATTTAAGGAAATAATAAAAGCTACATATTTGTAAAGATATATCAACATAATTACGCACATACACAAACAATTACAAGATGTTTAATAATCTATATAAAATAAAATAAAAGATACATTAAACATAAAAATTCATTAAAAGAGAAAGGGTGCTGAAATAACTTCAAGCAAAACACATAATGACTCAAAATAAAACTTTTATTTGGCAGGAATATTAAAGAATACCAACATTTGTTGCAAGGGCAAGGAAAACTGCCAAAAAACCTTACCAA
>NW_011955591.1:0-1166 GCF_000949405.1 Vollenhovia emeryi | reverse complement strand
TGTACCAACACTTTATATTATTTTTTTGTGGTATTGTAATCTGTTACAGCAAGTCGTACGCAAAGTATTTACATGTAGCAGACAAGTTATTAAAAACCTTTATAGAACAGTATATTAAATTTCACGGTATTAATTCTATTAGCAGCAACATACATAATCTTTGCCATTTAGTTGACGAAGTAAAAGATTTTGGCGATTTATCTACCTTCAATGCTTATCCATTTGAAAATTGTTTACAGAAAATAAAAAAATTACTCCGAACAGGAAATAAACCATTGCCACAAGTAGCTCGACGAATTTTTGAAATTATTAATTTAAAACGCATTCAAAATGATAATAATAAAACATTTCCTATTTTAAAAAATAAAAATTCTGGCAACAATTGTGATCAAAGTAAATACAAAGAATTTTTTTACAAAGTTGAATTATTTGATGGATTAACACTAACAATTGAAGATAGAAATAAATGGTTCTTAACCAAAAAAAATGAAATTATTGGTATGGAAAACGCGACAATCGGGAAGGGGTAAAGATGGCGAAGAGGAAAGACATACAGTGAGGAGGCGGAGTGAAAAAGGTAGTGAAAGGAAAGGCTGGAGAGGAGTGATCGGGAGACAGAGGAGGTGATGGAAAGAGGAGACGGAGAAGTGACAGTGGAAATGGAGGAGAGAAGAAAAAGTGAAGGATAGGAGAGAAACTGAAGTGGAAAGTGAGAGGAGCTGGCATGAGTCGGCAAGCAGGAACGGAGAGGATGGAAGTGGTGGGGGAGAACAGAGGTGATCGAGAATCGATACGGAGAAGGAAGAGGATTGGACGGGAGGTTCGAGAGATCGATAGAAGCGGAGGTGGGGAGTGATGAGGCCGAGTGCGAGAGATCGATGGACGGGAAAGAAGGCGATTGGTAGGGAACGGAGCGGATGGAAGTAATCGATAGTCGAGCGGAACGTCGATCGGCGAGAGTGCAGGAAGGGAGCTGGCAGACGAAATCGGACGGCGGCGAAGAGGATCGGCGGGGGAGAGCGATGGAGGAGTGGAGAGAGGGGAGAAGGAAAGATGCAGTGGAGAGAGTAAGGCGGAGGAAGGAGGTGACAGGAGTGAAAAGGAGGAGGAGAGAGGAGGGAGGTAAGAGGTGGAGGAGAGACAGAGGAGGTAAAGGGAGACAGAGA
>NW_011955590.1:0-1166 GCF_000949405.1 Vollenhovia emeryi | reverse complement strand
TTTTCTTGGTAAAAACCTTTGTTGTGACTCCGACAGTGATAATCAATCGGGGGAGCCCGAAAAATATGCACCCCGAGTGACCTTCAGAAGGTTTTAGCCGTCTGTCGTACGTCCCGGGGTGCTTTCGCGACGTAGATCAAAATGATCCGTGCTATGATTGGTCAAATCTGAAATTTCGTAGCATCTCATTGAAATTTTATTCAATGAAATTCCAGATTTGACCAATCATAGCACGGATCATTTTGATCCGGATCATTTTGATCTACGTCGCGAAAGCACCCATGGCATCGGACACAGGCCCGATCGGACACATTTTGTATCGGGTTTGCGTATTTCTGTAAAGCACAATATTCTTATGTGCGTATGGACTTACAAATGATGGAAAATTATCTGCTTTACAGAACAGTTAACCCGGGTTAGTCCCAGTCTACAATAGATGATTTAAGCCCTAAGCTTTAAGAAATTGGCCAATCACGGTCAAGTATGAGTAGAATGCGCGACTGTGATTAGTCAATTTCTTAAGGCTTAGGGCTTAAATCTCTATTGTAGACTGGGACTTAACCTTCTGAAGGTCACACGGGGTGCATATTTTTCGGGCTCCCCCGATTGATTATCACTGTCAGAGTCACAACATAGGTTTTTACCAAGAAAACCGCAAGAAAATATCAAAATTCGGAAAAGTTCCTATTCTCCATAATTACCATTTTTCCAAATAAAACTAACTTTGTATTGTTCCTGCCCATGGACCTAAGAATCTCTGGACCGAGCATACGGCGAGGGGGCTGGCAAATTTGCGGTAAGGGGGGCGAGAGTGCTCTCCTTTTCTGTCCTCTTGGACCTCTCTTTCTACAAGAGGTCACAGTGACCTCTTGTAGAAAGAGATACCATGAGATACCAAGAGGACAGAAAAGGAGAGCACTCTCGCCCCCCCCTTACCGCAAATTTGCCAGCCCCCTTGCCCGTTCTCCCACTTCGTGCTCGGTCCAGAGATTCTTAGGTCCATGTTCCTGCCATATGTGGCTATATTGTTGAGGTCCCGGAACGTGACAAGCAATTCTTATGTCTTAAATCATTCAGTATCATAGATAGGAAATCAATTAAATTTTGAATCCGGCATAACTTCCATTTTAATAAATATTTAATTAAAAATTATCTGGATCACTCAC
>NW_011955589.1:0-1166 GCF_000949405.1 Vollenhovia emeryi | reverse complement strand
AAATGGTGTGTTTGTTGACATCTCTGAAAAATCGATAGCGAGAGGTGGAGTCACGCATCGATCGATGAGAGACGGTGGCGAGCGGGGAGCGGGGAGCGGTGAGCGGGCGAACGCGTTCGCTATCGTTTTTTGAGAGATGTCAACAAACACACCATTTTGCATGCTGCCGAGTCCGGCCTTATTGGCTCAGACGTTTTTCTGAATTAGGCCGATAATAATTACGATTTTGTAAAATTTTATATAACTTTTCTTCTCAGTTTAACCCAATCTACTATAATCTTTGGGGTCGTCCATATCGAATCAGACACCCTGTATATATATATACACGTTATAATAATATATTATTAAAAGAGCTTTATTGAAAATTGTTATCTGTTTTCATTACACCTATTTTTTATAAACTTTTACAATTCCGAGGAATATCAAGTTCTTGAATTAATTTTAAATAAAACTAAACGAAATATATTCTCAGTGAATTTTCGTTTAGTTTTATTTAAAATTAATTCAGGGACTTGATATTCCTGGGAATTGTATTTGCGAAAATATATAAATATTAAATATAATTATTATATAACTGCAATGTAATTATTTTTATAGCTGTTATATAACATTAGAATAACTTAAATTACAGTTATATGTATAACATTTCAACAACTTTTATAACTACTATATAACAGTTATATTACTGTGTTACAGTTATATAACATTTTCATTACACGTTATATTACGGTAACATAACTGCAATATCCCATGAGTAGGAAATAACAACTAACGTGTGCGTTACATGTAACGCACATGTTATATTACCTGTTACAATCCGTTTTATTACGGCAATGTAACAGTTATGTAACTGTGTTTGCTGGGATTTATCACTTAGGAAAGTGTATATTACAATAATTAATTGTTCACAGAGCATGTGGGACATGAAGAATGGACGTGATAGAAATTAATCTGTATATAAATAATAAGTCTACTCCAAGTTGCTCTTCTTTACATTGCCAAGTGCTTTCATACTCAATTTTACAACACATACTCAATTTTAAATTCATATATATAACTTTATACACAATTATCATGTTTTTAGTATTAAATACGTCTGTACGTATCCAAATCACTTTCTTTAGTTATGACAGTGATTCTGCATATTCTCAGACCTTTTTTTTTTA
>NW_011955588.1:0-1166 GCF_000949405.1 Vollenhovia emeryi | reverse complement strand
CATGTGTGTACATTGTCTGAATCTGTTTCGTTTTCTTTAGTCTTGTTTTCTAATTTTTTTTCTGTATTATTTTCTACATTACCCAATACAGTTTTGGTTTCAGGTATTTGTTCCGCTACTGCGAGTTTTGCACATCCAGAAAATGATTTCAGGTGCAAAGTTACAAACTTATCAATGCGCATCGGACGCGAAATATTTTTTAAAAGGCGGTGTTCAAGGTCGTTAAATTCAGCCTCCACTGCAGAAGATGTTGCAGTTAAAGATCCATAAGTGAAAATAGGCACCATTACGTTTGAATATAGTGGAAAATATAATAATAAAGATATTATTCGTTTTCCAATTCCTACGGAATAATATGGATTTACATTACATCCTGGATTTTTTATAGCATTATCTTTAGCTATTGCTATACATTCAGCAGAGAATGTTGTTAACCACGCAGTAATGTCAGATTTGCTCTTTAGCGTTTCTTCCATTTCCGTATCAGATACATCAAAATCAACTATATGCTTCATCTCATCTTTTTCACCGTCAATAATTTCAAGTGGGACGATATTTTGTGTAACAACTGTATGTAACTTTTTGAAACAATGTTCTGCATAAGACGGAATATTATCTTTCGTATTCCCAAACATTTCACTATTTGTAAGAACAATAGCACATTTTGCTACTTCTTGAAATTCTACAAAATCTGATATTTTTGTGAAAAATGCCATAATCGTTATGTAAAACAAACGTGCCTGGGGATGAATAAGTTTTAATTCTTTCCATCTTGAAACCATGTGAATAAAATGCGATACATCTAAACGCAGAAATGTAGGTGGCAAATTTTTCGATTCTTTACTCAAGCATATGAAACACTGATTGTGAGACAAGTAGTCTTGTAAATTTTTGCATTGACAAAATGCTCTGACAATAGCTCCTATTAAAGCCTTATCAAAATCACAAACTATTTGTTTCGGCAATGGAAAATTTGATTTGTGTTTCATGCCAATTCGTATGATCTCTAGCCAATTCGAATATATGATTTATTGACGTTTTAAAACATTTTAAACATATTCCCAAAGAAAACTGGAAAACAATTTTTTTCACGAAAACAAAGCTTCCTCTATGAGGAAGCAAAAACCGTCAGGCGAATTATCATCTCATATTTACCTGTATCAAAT
>NW_011955587.1:0-1166 GCF_000949405.1 Vollenhovia emeryi | reverse complement strand
GCGCGCCTCACCTCCCTACTCCTCGCCCCGCACCGCCATTCTATTACTCGCCGAACACCGCCTCGAGCGGGGCCGCTAGGCCGACGCATCTCACCGCGCGCTTACATTCGCCAGTAGGTTGGGCTAATACGGCGATTTTTAAAATTTCGTATCTCGATAACTATTCGTCCAAGCGCAAAATAGTACAATACTTTTCTGTTTGTCTTAGTCCCCTCTACCTTCCCATGACCGGAAGTCAATATATTGCATAGCACCCTGTATATATAAAACTGTTCCAAATAATTAATTATCGCGGTTTCGTCGAGGAAGCGAGAACCGAGCAGCCTTCCCCTTCGACGAGGCGAGTGAGTCCCGATTGCGCACATAACCGATCGGACACGGCCCCAATCGGACACAGTCCCGATCAGACACCGTTCCTATCAGACACACTCCCGATCGGACACATTTTATATCAGACACATATGGTTGCAATCGGACACAGATTCAATCGGACACAGTCCCGATCGGACACAGGCTCGATCGGACACATTTTGCATCGGACACGTATGGTGGCAATCGGACACAGTCCCGATCGGACACAGGCTCCATCGGACACAGGCTCCATCGGACACAGGCCCGATCGGACACAGCTACTGTGGCGAACTAACATACATACACTGAAGTTCAAGCTTACCGATAGTACTTCTTTGTAGATGCATTACTATCTGAAGTTGCATGCACATAGTCCTGAAAATACCGTCTGTTAGGGAACAGCGAGAAATTATTCAAGGTTCTCAGACATGCACATAGGTCTGGAAATACCGTCTGTTAGGAAACAGCGAGAACTTATTCAAGGTTCTCAGATATGCACATAGGCCTGGAAATACCGTCTGTTAGGAAACAGCGAGAACTTATTAAAGGGAGTGGCACCCGTTTGGCCACGTTAATATTGACCACAGTCCCGATTGACCACGTTAATATCGACCACGTTGTGTATGACCACGTTGATATTGACCACGTTGCAATTGACCACGGTCCCGATTGACCACGGTCCCAATTGGCCACGTTGCAATTGACCACGGTCCACGATTCCTACCGGCGGGGTGGGTGCGGGGAGGGGGGCCGAAGGCCGCCCTCGCAACCCCCGCGCGCGCGCGCGTGTGTGTATGTGTGTGTGCTTTTAGCTC
>NW_011955586.1:0-1165 GCF_000949405.1 Vollenhovia emeryi | reverse complement strand
CGGGCAACGGGCGTCCGCGGGCGCCCAGCCGGCGGGCATGCCCCCACTCCAATCATCGCCCCACCACGTTTAAAACTATTTAGTTTAATTGGCGCTATTTGATGATATCATTACTTTTGTAGAGAAGATAGTTTTGTACTGAGGATATTTTTGTAGAGATGCAAAAAAGATAGAGTAACAAAATATATTCGGTCGTTGGAGCTTATACTTGGCGCTTTTTTTTACCTTTTTTTAAAAAGGTAAGTTTTTAGTTGATATCACTCCTTTTGTAGTGTTAAATATCTCGTATTTTATTACGAGAGAACCTCGAAATGACCGATTGTGTGATATTAAACGCTAGGGAATAATCGATGATTTTGTACGGAGCTTTCTTGCGTTCCATGATGCGCGGTCGCGTGGTGCACGAGACGTAAAAGCTTTTTTGTATTTATACCTCGTTACTCGTTAAAGTCTCACTAGGTCCCTGTGTTATAGATACATATTACACGCATACATCACACACATATATTGTACATATCCAAGCTAGGAGAAATGAAAAATCAAGATGCCGACAATTTGATGTCATATTGACCAAAATATGATATAAATTTGGTCGATGTGACATCAAATTGACATCATATTGATTTTCATTTCTCCTTAGGTATATTATACATATATTATACACATATATTATCCAATATTATATATATCGTACACATACATCACACACACACACACATATATTATACATATTACACATCTAACCATTTATACAATATATAAGTATACATCTTTTATACATACATCATACACACATACATCACTCACATACATCATACATATTACACACATACATCACACACATATATTATACATATTACTCATCCAATCATTTACGGAATAAATCAATGTAGATACATACATAATATAAATGTAAACACACATATGTACATAATATATACATTCATTCATGTCATACATGCAGACTTCGTCTCTCCTCTTATTTTCGAAGGCATGTCTTCCCGTTAAGAAAACATGACTTCTTCGAAAATCGGAGGTTGGAGTCACACACATTCGTCATACCCGTTTACATTCTCTCTGCATACTTATAATCATTGTTTTAATTTTTTCACTTTTTGTCTCACTTCATGTTTGTAGTCACTTAATAATTGTTTTCTTGTACCTC
>NW_011955585.1:0-1165 GCF_000949405.1 Vollenhovia emeryi | reverse complement strand
ATCCAAATCCGTTAACTTTTCGCGATTCTACACGCGTCTGAACTCTGTGTTATTTTCGACGCGCGACGAGTGAACAATGCGGCAGGCCCCACGCTCACGAACGTTCCTAAGCCAGATAAGGACGCTTCCCCTTTTTTAACGGTCATAATACATACTAGGTGTACCACTACTACTATTCCAACCATTAAAAGTCCCTAGAAAAAATATTTTTTTTCGACTTTTGGCCAGCTTTTGGGGATTTGGGACCACTGTGCGGCGGTCTTCCGCCCACTAAGCGGGGAGGGATCTTATCCGCGACTTGCGAGCAGCCCCTCCCCCGCCTGTCTGGGCGGTGGTGTGGGCGGCGGAGTAGGGGGCGGGGCGGGAGCGGGAGCACGGGCGAGTAGCATTCTCGCCCGGCTCCGCGTCATGGGAGGGGCGACTGCGCCTCCCCGTCAGCTCTTCCTCCGTCTGACCCAGCTCCCACCCCATCCCCCGCGGCCGGTCGGGCAGGCCGGACCCGGGGAAGTCTTCCCCGAGCCTAGCGCCGCCGCCGCCGCCGCTGTGGCGGGCGGGGAAGGGGTATCTGGCCCCTCCTCTCCCGCTCCGCCGCCTCCTTCTGCGAGATGACTTTCTCGCAGAAGGAGGCAAACGCGTGCCAGGACCTCTCCTCTTCCAATATTGCGGTAATCACCGCTGGAAGGGAGAGGTCCCGCCCTATCACGCGGACGAGCGCCTCCCGGACATTCGCCCAACGTATGTTGGGCGGTGTCGTCCGCCGCGCTGCAATGGTGGCAGCGGGAGTCTTGCTCCCTTCCGATCCGACCCAGGAAATGTCCGAAGCCGCCATGCCCCGTCATCACTTGGGTCATCCGGCAGGACAGCCCACCCCATCCCCTAGCGACCCACTGGTCAACGAGGGGCCCGCTTGCCCCGACGACGCGCAGCCCCGGGGTGTTGTTCCCCGAGGCTAAGAGCGCCTCTCGCCACGTGGCGAGTGTGCGTCGCCGGTGCCGGAGTCTCTGCCGAGCACGGTGAGACCCCGACCAAGTTATGGGTCTCCCCTCGGAGTCGCGGCTTTCGAGGAACATGTTACTATGTTCCTCCGCCGCGTACTCCATCGGGGGGAGACCCGCGATCACCGCCGCCGCGTTGTACGCCACGGTCCGGTACGCCCTACAGATCC
>NW_011955584.1:0-1165 GCF_000949405.1 Vollenhovia emeryi | reverse complement strand
ATTTTTGTTTTTATTTAATGGAAGAAACTACAAACGAAATGATTGTTACTACAAACAACTACAAACGAATCTAAAACACAGCGCCAGCAGATTCGAGACATCTGTAAAATTGACAAAATTATTTGGCTATTGCAAATACGTTGTAACTTTAAAACTGTTCAACTACAAACGAAAGGAAAATCACTACATACAACTACAAACGATTCTAAAACACATAGTGTAAGTGGATTCGTAATACCTCAATTTCGGGTAAGAGTAATTCTTCAATGTTTGTTTTTATTTATTGAAATCACCAACAAATGAAATTATTGTTACTACAAACAACTACAAACGATTTTAAAACACATAGTGTAAGTGGATTTGAGATATCTCAATTTCGTGTAAGAGTACCTTTTTAATTTTTTATGTTTAATACAAACGATCTAAACACGATCTAAACGATCTAAAACACATAGTGTAAGTGGATTCGTAATACCTCAATTTTGGGTAAAAGTAATTTTTTAAAAATTTTGTTTTTGTTTAATGGAAGAAACTACAAACGAAATAATTGTTACTACAAACAACTACAAACGATTCTAAAACACATACCCAGTGAGAAATGATTCGTCGATCGACGTCGAAACGACGTCGAATCGACATCGACACCGTCGAATTGACGTCGATTCGACGTCATTTCGACGTCGATCGACGAATCATTTCTCACTGGGTAGTGTAAGTAGATTCGTGATATCTCAATTTCGGGTAAGAGTAATTAAAAAAAATTTTGTTTTTATTTAATGGAATAAAATGGAAGAAACTACAAACGAAATGATTGTTATTACAAACAACTACTAACGAATGTAAAACACATAGCGCCAGCAGATCCGCGACATCTGCAAAATTGACAAAATTATTTGGCTATTGCAAATACGTTTTGATTTTTAAACTGTTCAACTACATACGAAAGGAAAATCACTACAAACAACTACAAACGATTCTAAAACACATAGTGTAAGTGGATTCGTGATACCTCAATTTCGGGTAAGAGTAATTCTTCAATGTTTGTTTTTATTTATTGAAATCACCAACAAATGAAATTATTGTTACTATAAACAACTACAAACGATTTTAAAACACATAGTGTAAGTGGATTTAAGATATCTCAATTTCGGGTAAGAGAAACTTA
>NW_011955583.1:0-1165 GCF_000949405.1 Vollenhovia emeryi | reverse complement strand
AGTAATCACTAGGTTTACTGCACGTTTAGCGTAGATATGCCAGTTTTTCGAATTTGGGGGATTTTTGTCAATGATTGTATCTCAGATACATCCTTAAAGTTCAAACGCCTTTTAGGCGCCCGGCACAGATGAAGGTGGACGCTCGAATTATCACGTGAATTCGTACACCGTGTTTATTCCAGGATGATCCTGGCCGAGGAAATGTTTCTCGCAATAAGAATTTTTATTTTTCAGTACGAGGGGGGGGGAGGAGGGGTTGTCGCAATAAATGCTACGTATAGCATTTGTAAAGATAATTTAGAAAAATCGCTGTGCGATATTATAACACGTGACTTCACTGACACGACAGTGATTCCACTTAAAACCTATTACACAATGCCAGGCAACAGGCAATAGGAATAGGGAATAGAATTTTTGACGCGTTGGATTCGTCGGAAATTTTCTCCCAACCAATCCAACGCGTTAGAAATTCTATTCCCTGTTCCCTGGCATTGCGTGATAGGCTTAAGGGGAAAAAGCCTGTGTTTGTCCGTTTGTAAAGGTACGTAGAACAGAATGGAATGAATACGGTATACGAATTCACATAATTCAAGTGGCCACCTTCTTCTGTGCCAGGTCCTAAAAAGGCGTTCGAACCTTAATTGATTCATATCTCAAAAGGACCGAGTTGAAAATTTAGTTGCTAATACTTTTAACATATGATAACGTGTAACAGGGATTACGTTATAATTGTTATAAATTTTTAAAAAGTACGTAAAAAAATTGTATATATTAATTCTCTTTGCTTCTACAATCCAAGTTCTTGGTTGTAGACTGTAAAGAATGAATTGCTAAAGAGATATTCTAATGTTCCGTGAAGCGTAATACACACAAATCATTAAGCAACAATTTCCTAACTAAACACTGGACTTATAGATAAGAAAATGTACACATAGATAAGTAAAATATATTTATCTTGAACACTTTTCAAAAAAAAAAGAAAAGGTAACCAACTCGACCCAAATTACTCACAAGTCATAAAGAGACTAGCATATTATCGACTCCAGATATGTATGGATTCAACAGTCAGACCAAAGAGTCTAAATTAGAAACTACGACGTTCGAAGGACCTGTGTCCACGATACCGGAACTTGGCCCCAAGACTTAAGGCCAATGTCCACAATGC
>NW_011955582.1:0-1165 GCF_000949405.1 Vollenhovia emeryi | reverse complement strand
TGCCGCCCGAAGGCGAGGAACGTCCGAAGACGCGGATGCCGCCCGAAGGCGAGTAGGGGAAGCCCGGGCAAAGTGAACGCCCTGGGCAAAGCGGATAGGCTTTATTTTTGCTCGTACATAGTAGAAGGCGCTATTAGTGTCTAACAGATAGTATGAGCGATCGGACTTGATGTCATAACAGTGTAAAAAATCATATAGTTGCTCTCGTTAGTTTTTTAAAGAGAAATAATAAATTTTGTATGATTTCTTACAATTTTCGCTAAGGTATGTACCTTCATTATTAATAGTAATTGTTCTTTAATCACTATAAATGCTTTTTTATAAGAATTCTCTCTTTTTAATACTCTATATTGAAATATAAAATATTTCATTTATTACTCATACCCACTTTAACCTTTCCAAGTTTGCGCCAAGTAGGTCCTTTGGGCAAAGCGGATGGGGGCAAAGCGAATGACCCATCCTCTTTGCCCGGCCATGTTGTAATTGCCTCTAGTTGCAGCCGTGTAGAAAGGAAACGAGCTAAAAATGGAACGAAGTTTGCTAAACATAAGGAGAACACATAGTTCTCATGTTTTGTGTGTTTCTGCAAAATATACCGATCCGCCGTCCGAAGACTGGATCCAGTGCAGCCAGTGCACCAGATGGGCACATGAAAGCTGCACTGCATATCGAGGACGTGGCAGTTATTTCTGTAAAGATTGCCAAGATTAATTATAGTGATTTGTTTTGATTTTTTTGCTCCATCCACTTTGTCCGAGTGACCCATCCGCTTTGCCCGAGTGACCCATCCGCTTTGCCCAGAGGGGTCGGGCAAAGCGGATAATTTTCCTACTTTAGTTTTCGATACCAAAAAAATATAAATTTTTAAGTTCTTTATGTTTTGCTTCCTCATAGAGGAAGCTTTGTTTTCGTGAAAAAATTTGTTTTCCAGTTTTCTTTGAAAACATGTTTAGAATGTTCCAAAACGTCAAAAAAACACATTCAGAAAAAATGTCTGTATGTATGTATGTATGTGTGTATGTATGTGTGTATGTCTGTATGTATCCTTATAAGGTAACTCTAAATAACTTTTAAAATATTTAAGATGGAGAAAAATGTTTAGCATGAAAGTTGTACGGTTTCAAGCAATGCATTACGTAGTAATATAAATATGATCTTGAACAAC
>NW_011955581.1:0-1165 GCF_000949405.1 Vollenhovia emeryi | reverse complement strand
GGCCGCAGGGGGAGTCAATCGTCGATCTGACGTGGACTTCCCCTGTGGCCGCGAGGAGGGTCAGCAAATGGGGGGTGGTGGAGGGCCTTGAAATGCTCTCCGACCACCTCCCCATTGACATCGAGTTCTCCTGGGAGGACAGAAGGAGGGGGGTGCAGGAAAGGACGATCAGGTGGAGGATCGACAAACTCGACCTCGACAGGTTGAAAGAGTCCCTGAATGCGGCACTATGGACGCAACCGGAGCCTGCGGCCACGGTGGAAGATGAGGCGGAGTGGCTGCGGCGCGTGATGACGAACGCGTGTGACAGCGCGATGCCGCGTGCGAGGTTTGCTCCTCGCAGGGCGGCCTACTGGTGGTCCGGGGAAATAGACGAGCTCAGGAGAGCTTCGGTGGCCGCCAGGAGAGCCGTCCTGCGAGCGAGGAGAAGGAGGAGGACTCTCCCCGCGGAAGAGGAGAGGCTCGCGGAGGAGTACCGCCAGAGAAAGAAGGCTCTTAGGATGGCGATAAGAGCTGCCAAGGAGAGAGCGTGGGAAGAACTGATCTGCTCCCTAGACGCAGATCCATGGGGGCGCCCTTATAAACTTGTTATGAACAGGTTGAGTACCGGGGCGCCCCCGATGGTTGAGACGGTGAACCCACGCTTTCTCGAGGAGGTGGTAGAGGCGCTATTCCCGGCGGGGGATGGCGGCGCTCCTCCGCGAGGGGAACATGGAGGGGAGGAGCATCGGCCTCGGCAGGAGGAGGAGCTGGGGGTTACCCGGACGGAACTGGTGAGAGCGGTAAAAAAGCTCAAAAAGGGCAAAGCACCAGGGCCGGACGGGATCCCCGGCGTAATTTTGAAAGCAGCCCTGGGGGAGCTTTCCGAAAGACTGGAGGGTTTGTTTACCCGCTGTCTGGAGGAGGGCGTCTTCCCGGGGCTGTGGAAGAGAGCAAGGCTGGTGCTCCTCCCCAAAGAGGGCAAGCCGTTAGAGGCACCGGGGAGCTACAGGCCGATCTGCCTCTTGGACGAGGCCGGCAAGCTCTTCGAGCGGGTCATAGCGGCCCGCTTGATGGGGCATGTGGAGAATGCCGGACCCGGCCTGTCCGAGAGGCAGTTCGGCTTTCGCGAGGGGCGCTCCACGGTGGACGCCATCGAATGCGTCCGTGAGCTGTCGGACGGAAT
>NW_011955580.1:0-1164 GCF_000949405.1 Vollenhovia emeryi | reverse complement strand
AATATAAGCGCTGAGTCGCTCTCCTTCGGGAATATAAGCGCCGAGTCGCTCTCCTTCGGGAATATAAGCGCCGAGTCGCTCTCCTTCGGGAATATAAGCGCCGAGTCGCTCTACTTCGATTCTATAAAGCGCTAAGTCGCTCTACTTCAGGCGCCTTGGACGCCCCAAGCGCTTAGTCGCTCCACCACGTGCGCATTAGTCGCACAACAAGCGCTAGACCGCTTTATCTTAAAGGCGCCATGGTTTCGCCAACGAAGCGTAAATCGCTGCATCGTGAGTGAAGATCTGCGTAAAACGCATAGACTCGCAGCAACACATTTCAATAGAAAAGAAGTAACTTTGTACCTTCTTTCTAGACTCCGAACGCCCACGTCAATGGAAATCTGAGCGGACACCCCAGCTGGGACAGGCCGACTGTCTACCGATCCAAAAAAAGACGCGGCCCATACCTCTGGACCAGTACCGTAAGAGACGACGCACGCACGACGAGTCTCAAAAGGTGCTGGCTCCACGTTCTCCTTCTCCGATTCCACGGATTCCCTCGCCGACTCCACGGACTCCCTCACCAACTCCTGTCGTGGAACCTAGCGTGCCTAAGACACCTTTGCCCGTTCCCATCGATAGAACCCCAAAACGTCAAAGGCCCCGCACGCCGCGAGTCACCCTGTCGCCGTCAGACTATGTGGAGAATGTTCCGCCCAAATCCTTCCGCAGTCTAATGACGCAAACGGTACCGACCCTGTGCGATTTTGGCACGCAAACGGATCCCGTTCCCTCACCAAAACCCTGGATACCGGCCCCGCTAATTACTAAGCGGGACGCGTTTACACAGACTAAAAAACGCGGCGGTCAGGCTCGAAGTAGCCCCTATAATCTTTATACTCCTCGTCGTATATAACTCCTATGTTCCTATGTATCATACTCCTTAAAATATATATCCTTAGCCATGAGGCATTAACAGAAAAAGAATTGAACAATTAATTTCCTCCCTTGCGATCCACTTCCTTGGGCGTTCCTAAAGTAGAATTAAGCTAAGTAAGCCCCATATTGTGTATTACCTCCTCTCTGATAAATTATCTCTCGATCGAAAGCGTTTACAAGCGGTAATTCATCAGAGAGAAGGTAATACACAATACTAAACGCTCGCACGCACACGCACACGCG
>NW_011955579.1:0-1164 GCF_000949405.1 Vollenhovia emeryi | reverse complement strand
ATACGTAAATCAATTTACAGATAAATATAAAAAATTAATTAGATCTATATATTATAATATAATTTAAGAATACAATCGAATACAATTTATATATACTATCATATACTATATACATAATCTATTTGTACAAGGTTGTTTATTTTAAATATACAGTACATTTATATTACATAAATTTTTAACAAATTAAGTCGAATAAAATGTTTATACAATTTACTTTATTATTTTTATGATAATAAGAAAATATTTAAATTTTTTGTAATTTATGTTTTATTACATTTTGTATTTACATTGACATATAACTTTTTACAATAGGCTAGAAGATAACATTAGAAGACAAAATGTTTTGCATTTCAATTTACAAAAGATCTCCTTTGACATATAGATTCCTATCCAAATATTTATTATGCCCGTCTTTTTCCACATTAAATAAACAATTACAACAAATTCCTTTCAAGACTGGGTGCAACAAAATCATAACACAATATCTGAAATTACTTGCAACGGAAATAGATTCCCAAGATCTAACGTGTATACTTTTATGGGATGAATTAGCTATTCAGCCTGCTGTTTATTACGACAAAAAAACAGATAGAATCATAGGTTTCGAAGATTGGGGTAATAGAAGGACAAGAAAATTCGCCGATCACTCCATTGTTTTCTACATTAGATGTTTGGCATCAGGCAATCACATGCCACTTGGTTATGGTTACTGTTGTGGAACAACCATTACGATGCAATTATCGAAATGTATAAAAGAATGGTTAACATTATTAATTGAATGCGGTTTTAAACCGGTTGCGACAGTTTGCGATCAAGGTGCCACAAATATTGCAGCAATCAATTTTTTAATTAAAGAAACACAATCTGTGTTACATATACGTGAGTAATTATAATGTATGTTTATCTTTGATAAATAAGTAAATTTACGTTGCAATAAATTTATATGCATACATTTAGTATATAAATGTATACATACATACAGGGTGATTCAAAATAGGTATAGTATCCCTGAAATGTCGTATTGCTGATTAAATTCTGAGACGATTTTTCTTTTATCAAAAGAAATTTTCATATATTTTATACATATATACAATGTTTAATATGTATTATTTTTAGTGTAATTATTTTTTTAGAAAAACAGGCATCGCATAATAAGCAAACAGC
>NW_011955578.1:0-1164 GCF_000949405.1 Vollenhovia emeryi | reverse complement strand
TCGGCGCGAAAGACCGGATGATGCGGGATGTACACCGCTTGGCTTCGGGAGCAAGGCGTTTCCGAGATCGGCCGCATGTGCTCGAGGCGTTCATATTCGCGCATGAAGTCCCGATAATCGCTCTCCAATTCCGGCTGCGATTTGAAACGATGGAGCAGGGATTGCAGCATTCGATCGGCAGATTGCTTAGAACGCCCGATATCGATAGGAGGAGGCGCCTTGAAGGGCAAACGAACGACGTATCGACCGCGGTCGTCTCGAGAATGGGTCTCGCGGAAATGATTCTCGCACTGCTCATCCTGAGGCGAGAGGATCTGAGAAGGGGGAAGCTCCTCGATCTCCCAAAATCGCTGGAGATCCTCCGACAGAGAGACATCGAAGGTACAGAGTTGCACCGAAGTGTGTGAAGGCACGTGTTCCGCTACCGCGGGAAGCGGGCCGGAAATTATCCACCCGAAGACGGAGTTTTGCGCGATTGGCTGGCCGGAGTTTCCCTTCCGAATACCACTAAGAATAAGGTCGCTGTAGAGGTCAGCGCCAATGATGACTTGGATGGGATCAGAGCAGGTCGGATGCGGATCCGCCCACGGCAAGTCAGAGAGGTGAGAGAATGCCGACATCGTCGACACTCGGCGAGGAGCGTAGGACGTAAGCGACGGGAGAATGAGCGCCGTCGTCGAAAACGACGGATTCGCGGTAGCGACGGGGCTCACCGTTATCTGAGCGGCATGTCGCACCGTGCCGACTTGAGCACCCCCCACTGCTGAAATCGAGACAGGCCGTCGAATTCGGCGAGTTCGCAAGGTTTGAGCCAAGCCTTCGGAGATGAAGGTGGCCTCGGAGCCCTGATCGATCAGAGCACGCGCGACCACGCAACGACCCGAGTCGCCCTCCACCCTGACGCGCGCGGTGGCGAGGAGGACCTGCGATCGCGGGCGCGAAGTCGAGGCCGCAAGCAATGAATTGACCGCCACGGTAGGCGACGGCGAGGTGGGCGATGGTTCGTTGGCTGGCGGAGCCAACTGGTCGGTCTCAGAATCCGAATCCGCGTGCAGCATCGAATGATGTCGCTTACTGCAAGTGCGACAAGAAAATTTGCTCTTACATTCCGTGGCGGAATGTGAGGCGCTTAAGCAATTGAAGCAGCGCTTCAGCTTCTTGACC
>NW_011955577.1:0-1164 GCF_000949405.1 Vollenhovia emeryi | reverse complement strand
CCCATCGAGACTTCCCGAAACCTTCCACGGGTGCCCCGACATCGGCCCTACAGAGGAAGGCGACGAATTCCTATCTCCACGACTGGTCACAGAACCTCATATCAACTACGAGTAAGTCCTCTTTCCTCCAACAAAAAAACGAGGCCTAGTACTTAGTACATAAGTAACCCCTTTTCAACTAGAAGATTCATTTGATCCGCGATTAACTTTAAAACTCCACCTTACAGTGGACTTATTCAACCTTCCGGAAGAAGTTGCCATCGACCCCGCGCTATTCGACCAGGATTTTGTCTTAGACTTCCCACTCCCTACACCTTACCACCTTCCCCCCTCTCCCCCTACCACGATCGACTCTCTATCCCCTTCATACTCCCCGGAGCCTTAACCGGCCCCTTCCCCCGCGAACTCTCCCCCTCCATCACCGACGAGCTCCACGTTAAGCGTGGAGTTCTTAGGTGAACTTCCGTCCCTGGAATTCCTAGAAGAGTTCGAGTTCCCCGAAGATCTCGTACGTGAGGATTCCACGCCTGACGTGGAATTCCTCCGTCAAGTCTCCCATTCCCCTACCTTCTCCACGTCCGACGTGGAATTCCTCCGTCAAGTCTCCCATTCCCCTACTTTCTCCACGTCCAGCGTGGAATTCTTACAAGAAATTCTCCCTTCCCGGCCTCCTAGCGCCTACACCTCTCCTGTGGAGTTCCTTGGAGAACTCCTACCCCTCTCACCCTTAAACAACGCTCTCCCTGATCTCCCTCCATTGTCACCCACCGCCTCCACGCCCAGCGTGGAAGAACTAATAGACATAGTGACTTTGTAGAGATAAATATATACATATGTACACAATACTAGACTCATTATAACTTTATACATACAAAAATATCCCACGTTTGTATATATAAATAAATTGTAATAATATGGAAACTGATACAATTAATTAATTAAAATCCCCTCCGATTTCCTTCCCGCTAATTTAAGGATTGCACCGGATCCGTCCCCGGGTAAAGAGATTAAATTCTCTGACCCAAAAGAGGACCCACGGGCGTGTAGGAGCTCGAAGGGCGTCATAGCGAGCTTTGGCTCACTGACCCACTTCGAGCCCTTTAATAGATACGCCCGACTCTCGACGCGCATCTGTTGGAGCGTGCCGAGAGAAAAACAGTGTTC
>NW_011955576.1:0-1164 GCF_000949405.1 Vollenhovia emeryi | reverse complement strand
GGAGATCCAGCGTATTCGCTGTTATCATGGCTAATAAAAAGCTACCCTGGTTCAGTGACTCCCGAACAAGATTCTTTTAATGTTTATTTAAATTCAGCTAGGGTTGCTGTAGAAATGGGCTTTTGGCAGATTGCGAGGACGCTGGAGAATTCTTCTGAAGAGACTAGACGTATCACATACATTTGTTCCGAATATAACCAGCGCGTGCTGCATTCTACAAAACTTTTTAGAATACACAAATGAACACTTCGTACAGCAATGGTTTGAACATGTGGCTGATGCAGAAATACTGTTTCCACAACCAGGACATGTAGTTAACCGTGAACGCAACAATATTTTGGGTTGAGACATTCGACAGCATTTGACAACATATTTATCGCAAAATTTTTCTTTACGCCGAAGTATGCTGAGATAGCTATTATTTTATAAGAATAAAAATATTATATTACGAATACATTGTTTTAGTAAGTCAGTCAATCTTATAATTTTAATAAAATTAGATATAGTACATTTATCATTATGTTATTCTCAACAATAAAAAAAGTAATAGTAATAATATCGTTTTTTTATATTTTATTTGTAGCATATAACATACAAGAACATTAAAATATATGACTTAAACGATTAATGTAAACTTAAACGACTACTGTAATTTTAAACGATCAACATAGGTGTAAACGACTAATGAAAACTTATATGACTTGCATATACTACTGCAAACTTATTTAGTTAGTTTGTCAGTAGCAGGCGATGTTTGCGTAGTATAATCTGATGTAGCAGACGGAGAGGGTGAAGCTGGTGGCACAAAAGTTTTCAATGTTTGCGGTGACATCGAGGAGATTGAATTGCATATTAAGGGGATGCTGGAGTGACTACTATATCGACACTTTTTTCTATTAGAATAACTTTTAATTGGCTTTACAGAATTGAAAAATTCTTGCGCAGAATGGAAGTACGCACAAAAATGAAGAGAGGGCTGGTCGTCTTCATACTAGAAACAAAAAAATAATAATTAGAATTGTCACTTGACGAGAATATTTGCTTATTACAACAATTCTACAGTTCATAGGTACAAAATGACACCAGAGCTCCCTAGGGACAACATTTCCGAACAATATCGTGCAATTAGAAGTAAGATTGAAGGCCTAGAAAAAAGGTGGTTTT
>NW_011955575.1:0-1164 GCF_000949405.1 Vollenhovia emeryi | reverse complement strand
GGCCGCCACAAAACTTATTTGATATATACTTTTATACAATCATATATACTTGTGCATTCTTATGCATGTAAAATTGTTTTACCGGATGTCTTTCTAACTAATTCACAGTGAGAAATGTCAATCACGGTGAGAAAATTCGTCAATCGACATTGAAACGACGTCGGATCTATGTCGATTTCTCGCTGGATTGTACACTGTAAAAATATTACATATAAAATTACAATTATCATAATAGGTAATATTGGGACCATCTATTAATTGTGTATATTTACCTACGTCAGTAAATTTACACCTCTTGTAGGTAAAATTATTATCTTATACATATAATGAGTAAATTGCTTGCTTTTAATTGTGTAAATTTAAATTTTTTTTTGTAATTTTTCATCATGTATAAACAAGTATTTACACAACAAATAGTAAAAACAATTTTTTGTAAAAGTACATACATTTATATATTTCCATGTAGCACAATCGCTACACTTATTTTGTAATTTTATATGCTTTTTTTACAGTATAGTTTCGTAGTACATATCGAAGATAAAAAATAGACCCATTGCCAAGGAGAAATTGCTTGTCAAGGTAGTTATTTTGTAAAATCATTTATGTGAGAATTGTTTTAAATTTTTACAGTTTATTCTTTACATTAATACGTGCAAAATAAGACTAATTAAATTAAAATTGGCCGTCTCAAAGTTCTAAATTCTAAAAAAAAAATGTTAAAGTTTGGTATGTTACACGAAATATTACGTGTAAAACACGTTAAAAATATTATTATACGTAACAATATAATTCGTTGTAATATTGTTACACGTGAAATTTTATTAACACATCCCAGACAGCACACATATCTAAAAAACATCATAAAGACATCTTTAAGACGTCTCTTAGACTTAAAGACGGCTTAAAGACGGCTGTCTTTTAGACATGGTGTGCTGTCTGGGATATTATTATGTGTTAAAATATTAATATTTGCGTTTGCAAACGCAAATGGTAGCACATTTTATTTTTTTAAGCTTAACGGTGAGTGAGATTCATATGAGAAACAAATATGTTATAAAGTAAAATAGAAGAAATAACTGGAAAAAAATTAAAATTATTGACCGTTCCGTTTCAACAATATAAACAGTTAAAACTGAAAAATGGGAAGAATTATGTAGTAGAGAC
>NW_011955574.1:0-1164 GCF_000949405.1 Vollenhovia emeryi | reverse complement strand
TTTTTCAACTATATTTTTTTTTCAGTGTGCATGGATGAGGAAGTTAGAACTAGCGAAAGTCCCTCGGAATAAAAAAATAAAAATTAATTGGGGAAAAGGAGGTCGTCGAGCCGACACAAAATGAAACGAAAAAAAAACTTGCGACTTACTACTGATTGCGGTCGTTGTCAGGAGCTGGTGGATTCTCCGGCGAAGGCGGGTGGGTCAGTTTCGCAGGCCGTGGATTTGATAATAAGGCGAAACCGCGCACAGATTCTACTTGGATTTGATAGTAATAAAAAATGTTGACTCGGAGGATCGCGGCGAGAACGGTACTGCAGGAGTCGGGGGCTGCCAAAGAGAGTGAGGCAGCAGGCTTCGGGTTTATATACGATTTTTCGGAGGTGGGTCTTGGTCATGGGACGCGGAAGGGGATTTTGGATTTTGGTTCTTCATTGGTGGATTAGTGGGAGGTGTCAGGGGGTTGTCTTTCTTATTGGCGACCCGACCATTAAGTCGTTGTCGCCCTTTGATGTTTATTTAGGGGTATCATTCCTTTCAGCGGCTCTCGAAAAATTCCGAGTTTTACTTTTGAACATAATATTTAGGCAATCTGGATTTTGAAATTGCCGTCTGAAAGGGCCTGATCCCATCTGTCTGTTATCTCTTCCCTTTTTATCATTTCAACGCCTATCGACCAGCAAACAATCAGACCACTAAACTTAAGACTTAAGCTCCATCTCGAGAAACACTTCCCCTGTGAACGTACGTAGTGTTGATGATAAAGACAATAAATAATCAAATATTAACTGTTTACGTTTCGAGTTTCGAAAAGTGAAACTCTAGCAATGGAATTTTTGTGGGGAAGGGACTCGTGCGTTGCCTAGTCGATGTCCGCTGATTGATAAGATTGTAGTTTCCAAGGGAAGAAAAACATGCCTCTTATGATTTTTGAAAGAGAGAAATCGTGGAGTCCACAGGACGTAACACTACGTACGTACGAATTTGTTATAATGGAAGAATTTAAAGTGAATTTTAAAGTGAATGATAAGTTACTAACAATAAAACTGCAACCAAGCGAAGTGGGACTTTACAATAAAGTTTTCGATTTTTGGAATTTTTCGTGATTCTTTATTCCAAAGTTCTTCGTCACTACTAGATGATGATGATGAGGATAGCACATCT
>NW_011955573.1:0-1164 GCF_000949405.1 Vollenhovia emeryi | reverse complement strand
AAAGCTAATTTAAATTCAAGTTCAAGCTAAAGCCAATTTCAATCCAAATTTAAGCCATTTTTAATCCAAATTCAAGCAAATTTCAAATCAATTTCAAGCCAATTCCAATCCAAGTTAAGTCAACCTTTTTAAAAAAAGGTAAAAAAAAGCACCAAGTATAAGCTCCAACGACCGAATATATTTTGTTACTCTATCTTTTTTGCATCTCTACAAAAATATCTTCACTACAAAACTATCTTCTCCACAAAAGTAATGATATCATCAACAAATTACGCCAAATATAACAATGGATATTTATATATGTACAGGGTGTTTACCGGGAATCGCATGGTTTTCAAAAAGCCACAATTTTTTAAATTTTGAACCAAAATGTATTTTTTTTTAAACAATGTGTTCTACCAACTCGGAATTTTAAGACAATCTTACAAAAAATTAAGTAGCAAAAATAACATCGCGTAGATGGTGCCCTTCCGATTGAACACATGTTTCCAGACGTTCCCTGAAGTTACGCATTGAATCTTGTAACATTTCTCGTGGAATGGCTTGGATTTCTCTTCGGATGGCTTCCTTCTGGTAATGTGCGTGGTTTTTGCATCCACCTCAAAATTGTGTTACGATCCGGAATCGGCCCACGCGGCGGAACATTGAAGTGCCGGCGAAAGCCTCGTTGGGTTTGGGTCACGGACTCACCGTTAGCGTAAAACCGTCTCATAACAAAAGTGCGGTGCTCAAGGTCCCACATTTTGAGTGTAACTGAAACTTCCAACTCCCCTCTACACAATAGGACCTTCCCAACCGCCATCCCCCCACTACTTGCCGTGTACTACCCAATACAAAAACATGCGGTTCCCGGTAAACACCCTGTATAACGCGTATCTTTCTTCTACCGTAACCATTCTGTAAATACATCTCATTCGGCCAATAACGTATCGACAGCACCGATGAAAAGAATAGCAACTGTTTAGAAATTTAGAAACTCTGTATCTATTCAGGTGAATTAAGGCCTGTGTCCATGGTGCTAGTACTTGGTCCAAGTTCTAATTCCGCGAAATATGTAGCCAATCAATATAGCTGTTCCACAAAAGCTGCAAGTTGATTGGCTACGCATTTCTCAAAACTAGAACTTGGACCAAGTACTAGCATCATGGACACAGGCCTTAATTC
>NW_011955572.1:0-1164 GCF_000949405.1 Vollenhovia emeryi | reverse complement strand
AAACGGAGGAGAGGGGTATTTATTAAAAAAGTGTTCTATTTCTTGCGTAGATAGGGTAAAGGCAAATCAAACGAAAATATTACATGGTTTCGAAAAAAGGGTGGAAAATATTTTAAACTAGGTTTTGAGCCCGCGCGAAGCGCGGGCGAAAAAGCTAGTATACATATAATAGGATAATATTCGTTTGCGCGTTTCGCGCAATAGAAATTTTTCTTATATCAGGGCCTCTTGAATTCATTCGTAAAGAGAAACGTATGCGCAAATTCTGTTCTAACAGAAGAGCTGCAAGTTTATTGGCTAAAAACTATACGATAGCTAATCAATTTGCAACTTTTCTGTAAGAACATAATTTGCGCATACGTTTCTCTTACGAATGAATTCAAGAATAGAGGCCCTGTTCAGTGTTCTTTATTACCGGCTGGCGGCTAGCAGCTCGGCGAGCCGGGCGAGCAGCGAGCGAGAACGCAGCGCGAGAGAAAGAGTGAGACATATGTGGCTATCTCCGTCTATTTAGCCGAGGCGGCCCGAAGCTCCCAGCGCTCACAGACGTGCTTTGTCATTGTGTGCGTCATCCCTACCACGCGACTCTCGCGTGACTTTCGTCCACGATCTGGCCACTCTGCCCCCCACCCAGTGATGCAAACTTTGGGGCCGGGCACCCACCGGAGCTGCTCTCTAGCACCGCAATGTCAATAATGCTTCATATATTTCAGGTACCATCCTAAAATAATCTACATATTTTTCGGTATCTTCAGTAAGCATTTCCTTTACAAGATTTTCACTTGCACCTTGTTGTAATCTTCTTTCAATGCTAAATATAGGTCGCACCCAATAGTTTCGTTTCTTTTTATTATTTTCATTTATTTCAGAAATTCTGTACAATGCATATAACTTTGCAATCTTGTAGCGTATGTCCTGTTTTTTAAATGCACACAAACTTTGGTTTAACGAATTCAATAACGCGCAAATGATGACAAACAATTTTTCAGAATTCATATTAAATGTTCTTCTTCCTCGCGTATTAGGCTTAAAGCTTGTTTTATTCAGTTCCTTCTGGTACTTTGAGCATTATTGGTTTTACTTCAGCTTCGGTAGGCTGCTAACCTTGCCGAAGGAAACCTCTAACCTCGCATATGCATGTAATTCCGATACGCACGAGTTGTT
>NW_011955571.1:0-1164 GCF_000949405.1 Vollenhovia emeryi | reverse complement strand
GGGGGAGTTATTCTTCCTCTTGTTAAGTTCCTCTTGTCGCCGCCGGCAGTGATCTCAGATTTGCGTTTCTGCCACCTAGCCACCGCGGTAGTGGTGGGTGGCGCGTGGTGGGGCCAAATACTGTAGATTATAATACATCCAACTTCGATTAAAAATAGGCAATACAGCGCACTAGCGCTACCACGCGGCTTGAGTTGTAATGATTTTTTAGTAGAGGAGCACGCTTGTCTCATAGTAAAGTGTGGTTCGTGATTATAGTAGAGTCGTTTGCATCTGGAAATCTGAAAATATTTGCCAGACACGGTCGACAAAAATCACCGATGTTATGAAAATATTTGGTTATAAACTTTATAACAAATATGTCATATAAAATTGGTGCGGTGTATGCTGTTGCTGGATGCAATAACTACAAACAACAAGAAGACAGCAAATCATTCTTTAGAATGCCAAAAGATAAAAATATGTAAGTAATAAACGTAAAAACTGTGCAGGTTATGTTTTGTTTTGGTAGTGTTTCCAAATATTTAATGTAACTTTCAGTTTGAAGAAATGGATTGCAGCCTGCAATAGAAAAGGTTTAGAGTTATTAACATCGAAAGACTCTGATTATTTTTATAACAGATACGTGGTCTGTTCTGACCACTGTGAAATACAATGTTTTAGAAACAAAAATTTGTTTAGCCAAGGGTATGTATGTATGGTATTTATGCTTATCTATCTATTTATATTGAATATAATTGTTAATGTAAATATAATGAGTTAATATACATTGCAGCTTTAATAAATTAAAAAGTAGTTTAGTAACTTAATTTTAGGAACATTCAAGCTAATGACACAAGTATTCTATCTTTGACATCTACAGCGCAACAGAAAGAATACAGAGTTTTGTGTACTCTTGTGTATCATTAACTGAAAAGCTCTCTTTAATTTTTAATTTTTGTTTTCTTAGCTTGTTTCGTGGCTCTGTGCCAACTATTAATTTGCAAACTAAGCCAAATATGTTAAAAAGAACAATTACAGATGAAACAGTTGTTCAAGACAGGTATATTATGTTTTTTGTTATACTTTAAAAGAGAGTTTTAAATTTATTTTACACAAATTTTCGTAATGGTTTTTCATTTTTAGCCCTAAGAAGAAGATAACTATGGAAGCTACAGATAACGA
>NW_011955570.1:0-1164 GCF_000949405.1 Vollenhovia emeryi | reverse complement strand
AAATTAAAAAGTTATTTGCCATTTTTCGTTCCAAGCAGTAGTTTTTTTAGATAAAAAGGTTCAAAACGGGCCAATCACACATTACGGTTGAACGGAAACTTGTCCGTGAGTCGCGCGTCGATAGTGTTAGTGCATTAACACTATCGACGCGCGACTCACGGACAAGTTTCCGTTCAACCGTAATGTATGATTGGCCCGTTTTGAACCTTTTTATCTAAAAAAAACTACTGCTCGGAACGAAAAATGGCAAATAACTTTTTAATTTATTTTTTCGACGACTTTCTTGCTATGGTATTTTGATTCGCGAATTTCAGGACACCCTGTATATGTATGAAACGTAGCTTAATCATTTATATATATGTATAAATAAGAATAACAATATATATTTTTTTTTATTTTATATTCAGGATGGGGCAAAAGTTCCGGAACGGCTAAATATCTAAGAAAATATTGATTTATTCGAAAAATGTTTCAAACAAAAAATAGGACGTAAGAAAATCGATGATGGTATTTATTTGACCTTGGGATGACGTTGAAAAGCCCGTGTGAAAACCCCCATTTTTATTACATAATCTTATAGCTTATCTCGAGGGCTTTCCACACGCTATAGTTATTTTTCATTTTTTATTTTTTCCTTATTTAATTTTCATTATTTCATTATTAATAACGCGCGCACAAGAGGTGTAAAAATTTTATTTTTTCATTATTTAATTTTCATTATTTCATTATTAATAACGCGCGCACAAGAGGTGTAAATCCGACTAGGCAACCTCCACGTGGTACACCTTGGGTAATGCGAATGTCGGCGGTACTGCAACTTTTAAGATTTGTAACTCGAAAAGTACTGAATGAAAAATAGCTAGTGTTTTGGAAATCTCTCGAGATAAGCTGTAAGATTATAAATAAAAAATGGGGGTTTTCATAAAAAAATTTTGTGTTGACTTCGACCGGGTTTTTTATGGTCATCCCGAGGTCAAATAAATACCATCATCTAATATATTTTCTTACGTCCTATTTTTTTTGTTTGAAACATTTTTCGAATAAATCAATATTTTCTTGAGATATTTAGCCGTTCCGGAACTTTTGCCCCACCCTGTATACATACATAATGTGATTTTTGTCTGTGATTTTGTGTAATGTATATATAATATGCGTCATTACAAT
>NW_011955569.1:0-1164 GCF_000949405.1 Vollenhovia emeryi | reverse complement strand
GAGTTGATAAAAAACCTGCGATAAAGAACCATCCGTTGCGGAAAAACATTTAAAAAAACACTTAAAATAACTTAATATGATAAAATAAATTTCTAAAGCATTTGAAATTTATTTTAATAAGAGCTTATTAATCAGCTTGCGCAAAATATTATAAAAAACGTTAACACAAATATTTCAATTAGTCTTCAGTATTATTATTGTTTCAAAAAGATTTTAGTAACTTTTTAGCAATATTTCAGAAAAGCTGCAAATTTCTTAGGGCCGATTGTTCTAAATGTTAGGTAGCTTACCTGATGGTTAAAAAGTATAGGTATACGTAACACATACTATATATGCTTTTTAACTATCAGAGGTAAGCTACCTGACACTTGGAAAAACCGGCTTTTAGTAATTTTTCAGAAACCTTTCTATAAAGTTTCAAGTGTAAGAATCGCGGACATTTTACAGTTTCATAGCTGTCTCAGAGCTATTGCAGAAACATTTTGCGATATTTCTGAAATATTTCTAAGAGATTTTTGTAACCTTACAGAAACCTTTCTATAAGCTTTCAAATGTAAGAATCGCGGACATTTTACTGTTGTAGAGCTGTCTCAGAGCTATTGCAGAAACATTTTGCAATATTTATGAAACGTTTCAATCTATCACATGAAATATTTTTGAAATATTTCTGAAAGGTTTTTGTGCTGTATGGGTATTGACTTGCGTTGATTTCGTTTCGTGGTTAATATATGTACTTTTGAGTTGCAATGTCCTGTAATTAAACTGTAGATCACTGAATTCCTTGACAAGAACCACAATCCGTATGGTCGAGACGTCGGATTTAAATAAAGAAACCATCTGCCAGTCTAAAATCGTCTAACAATTCTTTTTATCGTTAATCAACTACTGGTGACATATGTTTTCGTTGTTAATACTTTTTATTTGCAATATTTTTAGTATTCTTTGAATAAATTCGCCACTCACACGAATAAATTTTTCGAAGCTTCGAAGTAATTCAAAGTTTCGAAGTTCGAATGTCGACACTGGTGTGCTATCTCATTCTCGCTCGCTCCTCTTACTGTCTCGCTCGCTTTTATTGCCATCTCGCTCGCTCTTAAGCCCGCTGCAGACGATGCTGTTTTTTCTGCTGGATTGCTTGCAATCTAATAAATTACTATCGTTGCA
>NW_011955568.1:0-1163 GCF_000949405.1 Vollenhovia emeryi | reverse complement strand
ATTTTTTACCCTTATTCTTAAATTCTATCGGGTACATAGGTATTATGTAATTGTATTTTTACTCTTAGGCTGGGCTGTTTTCCGCTATGACAACAGGCTTCGTTACTTTCCTTTTCTTGTTTTTTAGTTTCCTTATTACTATATACGCTATTATTATTCCTATAGAAAAAATGGTAATTCCACTCGTTGTCATAGGATATATAAATTGTTTATGATGATAAAAGGGTTCTTGGCTATTCTCCAATTCTTCTTTTATCCTGTCGATATTCCTTTTTAAATATGTTAAGTCAGTCGGGTGTGTGAGTTTTTCTAACGTTATTTTGTTCGTATCGTTTTCGTGCGTTACGTCATTTTGTATTAATTTAATTTGGGTGTGTGGCAAATATGTCTCTATGGTTTTTGTTTGTGTTGCCCTTTTGGAGTTGATGATTTTACTTTCTGTAATTAATTTGCAATTTTCTTCTAGCGTTACCTTTCCCGTGTTAACAATGGTGTGTTTTGCTTCTTGATAGTTTTTGCATTGTATTGTCAGTAGTACGTTTCCAGACGTGGAATATAACCAAGAATTTTTTGTCGGGATCCACATAATTTCGGTCGCTAGGGTGTATTTTTTATTGCAGTGCTTATCGCTATTATACATGTACATATCTGTTTCACAGATTGCGCTGGTAGATAGCCTATTGACAATATAATTTCTTTCGCATAGGTATTCCGATTTTAATTCAATACATTCGTGTAAGTTGTCGAGTGTCACATAGGTGTGTTTTTCGGTGTCTATTCCGATCCATTCGTAGTTTACTTCTATTGACGCGAAGATGTTGTCATGACTGTGTATCGGTAATGGTATGACGTGTAGTATTTCGTATGTCGGCGTCGTGGCGAGTGGGAATCGGAGAATGGTGAATACAGTTGAACCGTCGCAATATGCGGTAATTTTCGTAATTTTTTCTATGTCTAACCATTCTTCCTGTCGTAGGTTAAATGGGAAGTATAGTCCTTGCGGTAAATTTATCGCTGCGTCTTTTAGGTTCGTTATTATGGTCTCGATCGGAATTAACCTGGGATGTAATTTTCCTTCCTTAATACATGTTATATAGTCTAGTGTGTCCGTTACGTCTCGTGTTAGATCATTGATGATTGCATTAATTAGGGTGTAGTGCTCG
>NW_011955567.1:0-1163 GCF_000949405.1 Vollenhovia emeryi | reverse complement strand
GGTGCTTTTTTTTACCTTTTTTGATATCACCGGGGGATGATGATATACAAATGATTAGCGCAGACACACAGCTGCGCGCATCCATACCATGAGTCATGAGGTCAAGCGCCTAAACCTGGCTGCTGACAGCGACTTTCTTGTCTAGACACGTGATGCCAGGAAGTTCCACGTTTAAACTCGCATCTATTGCATCGGCATGTAATAGATATCACCGAAGATGCCTTTGATTACCACCGACACAGCTGCGCGTATTCTTCTTTTCCATGTTATGAGTCACGGGGTCAAGCGCCGAAACCTGGCTGCTGACAGTGACTTTTTATGATATATAATCGGTTCGGAAGCCTGCTGCACCACAGTAGGTGATTTCATACGAGATTGAGAAGATAAACATTGTGGACAGTATAAAGAAAAGACGCTAGCGCGACAACATGGAGCAACGAGAACAAGATCTGGTGGAACGAGCCGACAGGATCACCACATTAGGTGATTATTTGGGGTGGCTGCAACATTGCCACGAGTGTATCGCTGAGCTAGAGGAACACAGCCGTGTCAAACGTCCAAGGCTATCAATCGGTAACAAACAATCGCTGGTGGCTCGAATCGCACGACTCGAGAGTGTCAAGTGCCAAGTTGAAAGAAGATTCGTACATTTCGGGGGTGGTGATGTTGGAACTTCTTCGACAGCACAACTGTCGTGGCGCGAGATCGACACCGCGTTCGATAACCGCGTGCTTACCGGTGCGGTGATTAACGCGGAGTACATCGAGCCGCGGAAATTTCTCGATGACGCTCGCGATATCGTGATCGAGCATGTGCGAGACACTATCGAGCGCTATAATTGTGTAAAGGTGAATACTATGTTCAACGGAGAGTTTGTGGCGGGTGATAAACGCGCAAATAAAAGCATAAATACAAAAAACTATGAACTGTTTATTACAACGGACCTACAACAGTGGTACGAGTCGCGCGTAATCGGTCCAACTCTAGCTGAACTCGAAGAGTTTCAGGAGCGTGATAGCGGGTGGGCGCTGTCGCGCATACTCAACTTGACTATTAACGTGAACAAATGCAATCCTATGCGCGCGGGATGCCATATAGACATGCCAGAAGTGGTGAAACGAAAGAAAGCAGTGATCAACGTACAATCCATGGACAATGCGTGT
>NW_011955566.1:0-1163 GCF_000949405.1 Vollenhovia emeryi | reverse complement strand
AGTATATGTTGCGACGAACATTCGCCGAACTAAACTGTCCGACGTCGGTAAGCGAAGGATAGCACCCAGCGCGAAGCGTTGCTATCGGTATCGTTAAGGGAGACGCGATAATCAATATGTGATCGTCTTTTGTTGTTTGATCGATCGTCTCTCTTGTCAAGTTTATTACGTGCTAGCACATCGTGAAATATACATATTTCAAAGCTCGCGAATAATATAGAGTTTTGAGTTCTCGTATAAAACATAGAGGCCGAGTCCTCGCCTAGACCGAGTTCACTCACGATCCAGAGACCGAGTTCTCAGGTTCTTAACATAGAGGCCGAGTCCTCGCTCAAATCGGATCTCCCCTACGTGACATATAGTGTTAAAAGTTTATAGTGTTAATCAATTTGTGTATACAGTTAATAAACGATTGACGAAACTAGAGTGTGGAAATAAACTCCCCGCAACTCCTATAAAACAAATACCGATAATTCGTATTTATAATTGTACATCAAAACTTAAAGAAATATTTAATATTTAATATGAAAATTTATTTAGGTTGCCAGTAATAAATAACAATGGACAGGTTTAGTGGATCCTTGCACGTGTTTAATAATTATAATAAAAAATAAAAATATACAGTGACGTTTCGACAAAGAGTCCTTATCAAGCACAAATTCTAGAGAAAACACACAATCTTCGGAATTACACGATTATCGTAGATACAAATGATATTAAAAATAAAATAAAATTTAAGAAAAAACATAAAATAATACATTGAAATTAATCTTCGACAAGTCCTTACCTTAAAAATTAATCTAGTCATAGTAAAATGTAGTTGAGCGAGGAAAACATAACAGAGTTGAGTCATGATTATAAAATTAACGGACAAAAGATAAAAATATGTGCGCCGTTTACCATGGCCGGAGAATGACTGTCATATAAATGTCTGTGTGATAAAATGTCTAGGTCAAACAACGAGAAGGAACGGAAAATAAAGACATACATACATACATAAATAAATATGTCACGTCAAAGAATTTGGAATTTGGAAAAATAGGATTGTATACCGGAGATTCTCGATATCTCTCTTTAAATTGATGGTGTTAAAATCCATGTGCATCATTTCGGCAATTTCTCGTTTTCTCGTATGTTTTTCGTAATGTAGGATGTCTAGGAAA
>NW_011955565.1:0-1163 GCF_000949405.1 Vollenhovia emeryi | reverse complement strand
ATATTTTTTTGAAAGGTTTCATATTTCATTGACAGCTTTTTGAGAGCTTTCTGAAATATTTCGATGCTGTGTGGGTTTTACTATACGAGTGACAGTTTTCGATAAAAATGATGGACACTAAATCTTATATCTGTGGCGACTCGACTCGCCCATCTTGACTACGACATATTCATGGTCGTAGGTGGCGCTGTCCGAGCGGGACAAAGTAATGTAACAGTCGTTCCTCTCAACTTGCACAGTCGAGACCGATCACCCCGACGTGCGATTGAGATACAATAAAGTACTCGTATTACTCTCACAAGTGAGTTACGTCATTACCGCCTTAGCCAATATAAACCAGCTACCGGCAAGGAAGTTCTGTGGCACTTCTGCCGGGGCTTCTAAAGTTATTAAGCCCACATATCTCTCCTCCCATCTCCATCTGTCGCACGTCATGGAAGTACATGCATGGAGACAGTATGTTCCGCGGGGGGGCTCCACTTCGTTAAAAATAACCCTACCCACCCTATGTCAGAGGTGTGGAGTGGATCTCGCTTCACGTGGAAAGTCGCAAACCCATGTTGTGTCGCTACATTTCGTCAGTATGACAGAAGGTGGTAAGTTGTAAGTGCGGGGAAGGAGGTAAGGAGAGAGAACAGGTGGGGTGGGGAAGGGGATGGCGGTGGAGGGGGCGGGGGGGGGCGCACGTAGCGCGCCGTGCTAAACGACGAAGCGAGATATTAATTGTTAAAGTTGACAACTTTTAGAGTTAGGAAATCTGTCATACCGACGAAATGTAGCGACACAACATGGGTTTTCGACTTTCCACGTGAAGCGAGGACAATGAAATTGTCTTAACTAGTCTCCGTAACAGCCAAATGGCATCTCACATACATAGTTTGCACATGATACATTTATAAAAATGCATTGTTTTTTTATCTGATTTACGTCAATACACTTTAAACAGCCATAGCTCTCTATTTTCCAAATATGAAAATTTCTAACATTTTCATTTCTAATAACAGATTCATCGTGCATGTTAAGCTGTTGCACAATTAGTTTGACACCAACTGAAAATTTCAAGATTAATCTAATCACAACCTTTTCTCCAGAATTGATTAACATACAGGGTGAGGCATTTAAAACTGTTTTTCAGAATATTTGGAAAAATACAAATCGGATTT
>NW_011955564.1:0-1163 GCF_000949405.1 Vollenhovia emeryi | reverse complement strand
CTTGCACCTCCCCGACAGCTCCCCCTCTTTCTGACCCAGCTCCCACCCCATCCCCCGCGGCAGGTCGGACTGGCCGGGCCCGGGGATGTCTTCCCCGAGCCCGGGGCTGTCGTCGCGACAGAGGTTCGTCCTGGCAAAGCTCAGAGAACTGAATGCGAATTCTGGCTCCGATGGCCCGCTTTATATACTGTTCGCTTATGGGGCAAGTGCGGAAGTGGTGATGGGCGGGGGCCCTTCGATCATTTCCCTGATTTATCAATTTGTATATCACGAGACACGGTAGTGTCTCGCGCCAAGTATAAGCGACAAACTTTTAAGTGACAAGCTAGAACCACGCGCGCGACACCGACCATGTAGTTTACGCGAGTACGCGAGTTGACGGGCCCTCAGAATTTCGGATCTCAACAACTGATCCGACGAACTTGAGACTGCGCTTAATCGAAAGCTTGGGTACGATTTGCATAATAAAAGTGTTTTTACTTTTCTCCTACGTGCCCCATGAGTGGAGATATTGCAATGCAAAGTCCGCATGTTGGGCAGATTACGTAGGATTACGTATTAAGAACCGTCTTTGTCGTCTTGGTCGACAGGCCAGTGGAGGGGGAAATGTCCTTTTCACTTTTCTGTTGCAACGTGGCATTGGCGCTGCGCTGACGTGACTGACATTACCCAGGTAGAACATAAAACTCATAATGACATCATTATGACATCACTTAAAAGTCATTTCGTGTATCAATCAATTTGAGATAATATTCTTCTTTTTGGAGATCATATTAAAGTCACTATGATATCATAAATAAGTCACCAAAACATAGCCAAAAATGTATCAAATGAGATCATTTTGGAAAAATCATAATGATCTCATTTGATACATTTTTGGCTATGTTTTGGTGACTTATTTATGATATCATAGTGACTTTAATATGACCTCCAAAAAGAAGAATATTATCTCAAATTGATTGATACATGAAATTTATTTGCATTATACATATTATATTATTAGCGAGTATACATATTATTATTATAAATAACTAATAACAAACATTATTACACACAAAATGTAGTACTTTAAGAGATCATGTGTTAATAATGTAAAAATTAAAATAAAATATTTTTAATGGGAAAGCAACTTTAAAAAACTGCGCGTGCATAACAGAAAATGA
>NW_011955563.1:0-1163 GCF_000949405.1 Vollenhovia emeryi | reverse complement strand
GAGGCATTTCAAGTCGAATATCTGGTAACAAGTAGGTTAAATCAAGACATACTTGAAAATTTATTTTCATATTTGAGATCAATGGGTACAGGATACGATCATCCGACGCTTGTGGAACTTCGAAATCGCTTAAAATGGTACATCTTGGGAAAGCACTCAGGACACGCACTTTCGCCAGGAGAAAATACGGAAGGAGACAGTAGTAGTTCTATACCATTAATCGATATTGAAGATACACGTGTTGATTTCGTTAATGCAACATGCTCCCAATTCCTAGCAGACGAAGAACAAATCGTGGCCGAAGAAGAATTATCCATGCATGTGACGGGACCAGAATACATTTCTGCTGATAAAACAGGAAATGGATGAAGAGAAAGACAACAATATAGAAGAGGAAGGAAAAGGTACTAAAATTTTTTTTTAATTCTTTATCTAACTATTTTGAAGTTGGTATTCTTAAATATATTCTGTATAATAGTTTTCTTTTTTTTAATAGTGGTTGAAACTATTTTCATTATTCATTAAATCTGCGTATTTACAAATAATGGAAATTTATAAAAATTTGATAAAATGATGAACGTCGACTTAGATTTGTTGTTAATTGCTTTTCCAGAATTAGATTTAAGAAGTTATGATCCTACTCCAGAAGAAATAAAGATGCTGGAGGATTTTGAGCAAGTTACAGCTCGCGATATTATAGAAAAAAATGCGCTTTTATACATCGCCGGTTATGCAGCACATTGGTTTCGAGACAAATATAGTTACCTAGGTGTTCCAACCAAGGTCCTTCCCAATTTATCTGACGATTGGGTTTCCTTCCTTTCCAGAGGCAACTGCATTTATCCCAGCACAAACTTCCAGAAAACAGCCGAAATAATGAATGAGGAGTTTGAAAAATTTCATGGAAATTTTTTTAATAAAGACACAAAAATTTTTGATAAATTAACAGACATTGTTTATGAAAAGACAGATAAGAATTTTCCAAAAACAGTAATTGCATGTCTAGTTCGTACTAGAACATACATAAGATTACGAAAAATAAATAAAGACATCGCGATAAATAACTTTGCGAAAAAAAGAATAAGAAAATTTATAAATTATGTAACAAAAAATACACAGAAAACAAATAATGGTCTGCAACATCTTATATCAATTTTATTAAA
>NW_011955562.1:0-1163 GCF_000949405.1 Vollenhovia emeryi | reverse complement strand
TGCGCCCTCACCGCCAGCCCCCCTACGACTGACCCAGCTCCCACCCCATTCCCCGCGGCCGGTCGGGCAGGCCGGGCCCGGGCCCGGGGAAGTCTTCCGCCGCTGTGGCGGGCGGGGAAGGGGTATCTGGCCCCTCCTCTCCCGCTCCGCTGCCTCTTTATGCGAGATGACTTTCTCGCAGAAGGAGGCAAACGCGTGCCAGGACCCCTCCTCTTCCAATATTGCGGTAATCACCGCTGGAAGCGAGAGGTCCTGCCCTATCACGCGGACGAGCGCCTCCCGCTCGTCCGCCCACGCCGGACACTCGCCCAACGTGTGTTGGGCGGTGTCGTCCGCCGCGCTGCAATGGTGGCAGCGGGAGTCTTGCTCCCTTCCGATCCGACCCAGGAAATGTCCGAAGCAACCATGCCCCGTCATCACCTGGGTCATCCGGAAGGACAGCCCACCCCATCCCCTGTCGACCCGCTGGTCAAGGAGGGGTCCGATTGCCCCGACGACGCGCAGCCCCGGGGTGTTGTTCCCCAAGGCTAAGAGCGCCTCTCGCCACGTGGCGATTGCGCGTCGCCGGTACCGGAGTCTCTGCCGAGCACGGTGAGTCGCCGACCATCTTATGGGTCTCCCCTCGGAGTCGCGGCTTTCGAGGAACATGTTACTATGCTCCTCCGCCGCGTTGTACGCCACGGTCCGGTACGCCCTACAGATTCTCGCGGCTATCGGGCGAAACGCACGCGCCATCTGAGCGCGCGCGCGCCGCGATGCCGCGAGTTTTGGGGCCCAAACTGGGGCCCCGTAGAGCGCCACGGACTTAACCGTATTGGCGTACAGCCGACGCACCCCGCCGTCCGGGCCGCCAAGGTTGGGGAGGAGCCAGCCAAGCTTGGCCGCTCTCACTCCCGCCCTGCTTGCGGCTCTGGCAAGGTGGCTCGCAAAGCTCCATCGGTCGTCGAGGATCAACACGAGATAGTTCATCTCGTGGCCGATCCTGACGAGGGCCGTACCCACAGCCAGGGTGAGTCTCTCGGGCGGCGCGCTGCGTGCTCCACGTCTTTTACCGTGGAACATCACGGCCTCGGTCTTGCCGAGTGCCACCTCGAGGCCCAGGCTGCGGATAGAGTCGACTATCGCTCCTGCTCCCACTCGCCCCCTGGCGAGGGCCTCCCCAC
>NW_011955561.1:0-1163 GCF_000949405.1 Vollenhovia emeryi | reverse complement strand
TTCAATATGAACATGATAAAGAAAATAATCGTGCTAAACAACGATTTCGATATAAACAGAATTTGGAGAATAACCGTGTTAAAAAACAATGTCGATATACAAAGAATATAATAAAAGAACGTACACAAATGCGAGTTCGTTATTTAATAAATTCTCAGCGTGAACGACGGAGACAAAAGGAATTACCTTCTGATCGTAAATGGCTTTATAATAAGCGATATTACGAGAAAAAGAAGTTGAATTACATACATACAAAGAAAAATCACGATATTGCTAAAAATATTACCAAAAAGTATAAAAAACTTTGGTCGAGTCACGTTAAAAAGCTTAGTAACCCTTTGGCTGTTACAAAAATTTTTGAGAAACTCGATATTAAAGATCCAGTTGAGAAACGATTAGAAGCAGAGAGAATCGTACGTTGGTCTATGTGTATTAAAGAGAATTATAGTCGCAATATGCAACGAATATTAACTTCACTTAAAAAAAAAGCAGAAATATGCTTGACTGTTGCAGATGAATGTTCAACAATTGATGATAAATTACGTGCATTATGTGGCATATCGAGACATACAGCTTCGTCCGAGAATTATTTTATTGATTCATATCGAGAAATAACTTCTTCGCAACAACCTTTGTTACACCCTTTGATAATGAACGTGGAAGGTCAAGTTACGAACGTATTACCTTTAATACAAGCACGAGCAAAAAAAGCATGGCTTTGCAGTGCCTCGTGTAAAACTGATGATCGATTTCTGATTGAGCGTTACCGAAAATTTCTTGAAGCGTTGAATGCTTGCACTCTTAAGAAAATAACAAAATTGTTAGAAAAGATCCATAAATGTACAGTAAAAAATTCAGATTTGAAACGGGGCCACACACACGCTTGCTACATTGATACATCTCTTTGCGAAGCGATGTCTCTTTCCATTCAGATATTATCACCTCACTTTCCAAGGGTGAGAAATGTTAAACGTTCGATTTATCAAATGACAAGTTTCCATGGTAAGATGATAAATTTGGAAAAGGCATTAAGTTCTGCTGATATAGATACATTAAATGAAATTATAACCTCATTTAAAGCAGAACAAATAAATAGGTACAAAGGCCAGAATGATATTTTGGGTGACGACGAAATTATTTCTAAATATAAGAACGCTTTTAGA
>NW_011955560.1:0-1163 GCF_000949405.1 Vollenhovia emeryi | reverse complement strand
GCTTCGTGCTCTTTCATATTCCCTCTCCCAAGCTCTCTTTTTCTCTCTCTCTTTCTCTCTCTCTCTCTTTCTCTCTCTGCCTCTCTCTAAACACACACGCACACATGCGTACATACTCTCTCATTCTCTCGTTTACACTCACGCTTTCACACTCACGCTCTTCCACATATTCTCTCATTCGATTCGTGCTATTTCATATTCTTTCTCTCTCTCTCTCTCTCCTTTCTTTCTCCTCCTCTCTTTCTCTCTCCCTCCCCCTCTCTCTAAACACACACGCACACACACGTACATACTCTCTCACGCACAATATATAGACAACACAATATATTACTTACTTGTCTCGTCTCCTTTCTCCTTTTTCTCTCTTCTTTTCCTCTCTTCTTTTCCTCTCTTCTTTCTATATTATTTCACTTTAACCTTTATATAACCCGTCAAGCTTTTAACTGTCATTACACACGTGTCATATCGCAAGCGATACGATATGACATGTATCGTATCGCACAAGCGAGACAGCCAATCAGCATCTCGGAAAAGCGACAACAATACTTCGAGACTTTCGACTATCGACTTAACACGCATTTTTTATAAAAAGGAATTACAAATTAAAATATTAATTCATAATAATTAGTGGAATAAAGCTCCAGTAAAAATGTATTAATTAGGTCTTTATATTAAAGCTTAAGTTAGTATGGAACGAAGACCTATGTAGCCAATCAATGTAGCTGTCCCACAAAAGCTGTAAGTTGATTGGCTACGCAATTCTCAAAACTAGAACTAAGACCAAGGAGTGGCCTTCACTTGGACACAGTACAATTGGACACGCTGCAAATAGACACGGTTCGAATGGACACATTTTGGTGTACACGGTTCAATTGGACACGGTTCATTTAGACACAGAAATTTTAGACACAGTGATTTTTGGACACATAGATAATAAATTTTCGACACGGTGCAATTAGACACGTAAAAATGTACACCGTTCATTTCTACACACAAAAGTTGTACACCGCTCACTTGTACACCGCTCACTTGTACACCGCTCAGATGTACACCGCTCAGATGTACACCGCTCACTTGTACACCGCTCAGATGTACACCGCTCACTTGTACACCGCTCAGATGTACACCGCTCACTTGTACACCGCTCGCTTGTACACCGCTCG
>NW_011955559.1:0-1163 GCF_000949405.1 Vollenhovia emeryi | reverse complement strand
CCCCACGCGTGCATCCGTCCCCGAGTCTCTCGTCGCAAAAGTCCTCTCAGCCCTGCTTCCATCCGCAGCGGTCCAGCGAGCTCTCCCAAAGGAGAATCGCTAACATTTTTTGGTCCTTCGAGCCGGATTGCGGCGAGGCTCTCGGACGGATTAGCTCAACCACGCAGTGATCACGTGATTTCACGGCCCTTTCGCGTGATCAGTGGCGCGCACATACACGGTTTCCGCATTGTGCACGTGATTTCACGATCCTCTCGCGTGACTCTCATCGCTAATTCTCTCTCTCTCTCTTCGGCGGCGAGACTTCTCTACCTCTCACGCTCTCTCGCCATGGCGGACGAGACGAAGACGGGCAAAACGGACCGCTCGAAAACCCCGGTGTTGGAGGTGCCTCAGGGAGACCGCACGTCGGGAAGGACGTCGTCTCCTGCCCGGCTTCCGACAGACCTCGCACTAAAGGTGCAGACCCAGATGGGCCGGATCGCTACGCTCAGGGAGCTCACAGAATCCCTGCCTAACATCCCAGCGGAGACATCACTCGAGGAGGTCTCCCAGTTCCAGCAGCTGGTCGAGGAGACGCACAAGGCATTTATCAAGGAGCACGCCTACTTCGAGATGTCATGGCCTGCGGCACTTACTCAGCATGAGTACTTTGCCGAGAATGCTCACCAGGCCGAGTCGCGATGCTATCTACAAGCGCGACGAGTCATCAGCGTGCTTCGCCACGCATTGGCAGCCGCTCAGCCCGCTCAACCACAGACCAGCTCATCGACCGGCGAGAACAGACAGCCGCTCTCACGCTTGCCGGACATCTCACTCCCCAAGTTTACCGGGGAGTATGCCGCATGGCCTGCGTGCAGAGATCTCTTCACCAGTCTGATCATGCAGAACGAGCAGCTCACGAACGTCGAGAGACTTTACTACCTCCGTTCGTCGGTGGAAGGCGCGCCAGCTCAGCTGATCGCAGGATTCATCATGGCAGGAGGCTCGCTCACGCCGTCCTGGGAGTTACTCAAGGACAGGTACGAGAACAAACGTCTACTCATTCACGCCTGCCTTGATAAACTGTTCGACAGCTCAACTCCGGTGCCAAGGAAGGCGGCGTCCTTGGATCGACTGGTCTCGGGAGTCAGAGAGGCGCTCAAGGGACTGGAGCATGGTGG
>NW_011955558.1:0-1163 GCF_000949405.1 Vollenhovia emeryi | reverse complement strand
GGAAGTTGTGTATATGGAAATGCCTATAATGTATGGATTGTATGGTAATGAGGTATATGGAAACGCAAAAGAAAATGTATTAATGCTTATGAAAAGCATTTATGGATTGAAGCAGTCAGGTAAAAATTGGTATTATCACTTATGTAGTATACTGTGTAGTGCAGGCCTCGAGCAATGTAAGAGCGAACCCTGTGTATTTATCAAGGGATTTATTCGTTGCAATTTATGTAGACGATATGCTATTAGTTGGTACTAAAGACGCGATCAAAGAATTTAAGGTATTCCTTTCAAAACACGTTGAAATTAAAGATTTAGGTGAAGTATCTTACTTACTGTCAATGCGAGTAGAAAGAACTATTAGGGAACTCATAAAAATAAGTCAGACACAATATATAGAGGAAGTACTCGATAAATTTAATATGAGTGACTGCAAGGGTGTTAGTAGCCCTTTAGACCCAGGTACAATAAAGTGTTCAAGAGATAAAACACAAAAATTTGATTCGTCAGTATACCGAAAGGCAATAGGTTGTTGTTAAGGAAGCGAGTGACTTTTCCAACGCCACGATCTAATCGATATTATTGATTAATTCGTGGAAGCCGCAAGAACCCGAATGCCGCGCTTGAAACGAGAGAGTGGCGCGCTTCATCTGCCTTTTCGTATCCAAGCAATTCGTGTGTTTGTATATCTCGTACTGTGATAGATATTACATTCTTCTCAAGCGCAGTTATTGTGTACCTTTACGGTGAATCTGGGATATTACTTAATCATCCTTACTCTTTAAAGCCTCGTCCAACAGGGGACTGAGGTGTAAATCATTGCCTCGTCCGATTGGGGACCAAGGTAAGAAAACAGCGCAACAGGCGCTCTTACTCCTTCAGTTTAGCCTCTCTTTCGAAAGGCATGCCGAAAGGTGATAGAGTCTCTATTCGACTCTCAGACTAAATTCAAAGTCTTTCTTTATGGAAGATTGCCGTTGACCCCGTCACGGGCGAGGTGGTACTATCTTTATTAAGATCATTCCTTCTTTATCTTTTGCCATAGACCCTCTTACACGAGGCGAGGTGTGGAAGTAAACGGACTTCCTTCTCTCTACCATATTTATATCTTTTCCTACAGCTATTATAACCTTCTCTGACGAAGAATTATATAGAAGAACCATCAA
>NW_011955557.1:0-1163 GCF_000949405.1 Vollenhovia emeryi | reverse complement strand
CAGCATTACTTGACAGAAGACCCTTATCGTGTAACTGTGAAAGCAAATCTTTAAGGCTTGTGACTTTCTTCGATAGTCGACTAACTTGCTTTTGGAGACTATTTACTCGGGTTTTGTGTGTTTTCAGATATTTCTTAACCACATTATAGCATTCGGGCGAAGTAAAATCTTCAGGGCAAAGATCTCCAATAAATTTGACAGTTCGCACCTTATTGCATGTGGTGGCTTCGTCTGTAGATCGTTTTCTTTTTCTGTAAAAACCAAAAAAATATGAAAATGATGCTGTTTAAAAATTTTATATATTTTTCTTACTACATGTTGTGACTTACCTTGTTGACATTGAATCGTTCTGACTATTGTCCGCATTATATAGAGGCACAGGAGATAAAACATCTTTAATTTCTCTAAGGTGTTGGACTGCTGAATTTTCATTATTTGAGATATTTACTAGTCCTGATAGTTCTGATTCACAAGATTCTGACTTTTCGTTGACCAACTTCAATGCCCTAATGATAATAATTTTTTTATAATAAAGAATAAATGTTATTCCGGAGTTTTATCAGATGAATTTACCTTGTATCGTGTAAACCCTGGCATTTTTCTGCTGTAGGAATTGCTCCTTTTATTAAATGTCTTTGAATCTTATTAAGCTTATTGATTTTATATTGGAAAAAACTTGGATTAAAATGATCACTGCACACTTTGCTAAAATTAGAAACATTTTTTCCGATTACAGCAATCCACTTTGCTTTCAAATCTTCTGACCGTTGTATGCTTGAAAAAAATGTTTATTATAAATACATTAATTGTAGGTTAGGTATAAACCATTTTTGTTTCAATTCAAAGTAATATACGTACGTATGGAATGTAATATCTGCATGAGATCCAGAATGCGATTTGCAAATGCAGCAAGACATTTTTTATTTTGTATTTTACGAAATAAATTTATAAAATATCTATTGCTGACAGCTTATACCAGCCTACGCTTGCCTACGCCGCTGGCACTACGGTGCGCGCGCCTCTTATTGTTAGTTCCCCTCGACGTTCCCCCTCCAGACCGGCGGAGTGACGGAGACAGCACTTACCTCTATATCGTTCTGTCCTTTAGAAGATGCGGACAATTCCACTCACGGATCGCTGGGTCTATATATATAAGTCTATGG
>NW_011955556.1:0-1163 GCF_000949405.1 Vollenhovia emeryi | reverse complement strand
GTCTCTCTCTGATTCTCGGAAAAACAGATTGTCAAGTATACGTATTATTTCGCAAGGTGTACTTTGCGCGACACGAATTCGAGGGACTCCGACTCCTCCTCCCGTTCTCTCTCCCTCTTTGCGAGAGGCAAACTCCTTTTCACGGAAAATGGAAGTGTTCCTTATCGCGATTACAAGTCCATTTAACTCGAGTAATTTATACGCCGTAAAGCCCGAGCGAAAAGTTTGCCGTAATCGTTAGCGCGATGATAGCGCGCGAGTGCTCTATCGCGGTGAATTTTCCGCCGTTCGTGGAAAGAATTTCTCGTATTTCATAGCACGGCCGGCTTATCCGTACGTCCCGTAGGTCTGAGGAAGAAGGATACGATAACGGAATTTGCCGTACTTCATCTTTGCTCTTCTTTGATACGCGGAACATGATCCCCAGCAACAGTGACACGACAGCGGTATCGTGTATCGCGTCTTTTCGCTGTCGCGCACGACAAATTTCGAGGATATCGTTGAACGGAGATCAAACGGCGTGACATGCAAAATCGTCGATCTAAAAAGATCACCTTAAATTCGCCCCGTAAAGATCCCGTGGAGTGCAGGAATACCATACGCCTTCACTGTTTCTCACAACATTTTTATTTCATACTCTCTTTATTTTTCTTTTCCATCCTCTATATACCTTTTATATATATATATATATATATATAATTTTCTATCTTTCTATAATCTTTTATATAAATTCCATCGACGATCTTATCCTTACTTGCACTACTTAGAACGAGAATCGACGGCGACAATTTCGCTGAAAGTCGTTGTCAAAATGTCAGCCGCGCGGAAAATGATACACGCCAGTTTCGTTCAGATAGAACAGCGATTACCGAGATAATCCCGGTGGCCCGGAGTCCGGGCAAACATAATTATATTCTTACGGATTACAACGGTTTGTGCGACAACTCTCGTGGCCTGGCGAGGTAAAAGCGAAAAATTCTGACAACGGAGATACCGTTTGCGGTGGAAATGCACGCGATACGTTCAGTAGCAAGCAACTCTGCGAAGAAAGGTAGGAAAGAAGAAATACAAAAAGAGGGCAAGCAAAGAAAGAGAGAGAGAGAGAGAGAGAGAGAGAGAGAGAGAGAGAGAGAGAGAGAGAGAGAGAGAGAGAGAGAGAGAGA
>NW_011955555.1:0-1162 GCF_000949405.1 Vollenhovia emeryi | reverse complement strand
GCTCCATCGCTCGTACGGTGTCTTGCGGGAGTCCGCCTTGTTGATGGTTCGATTTAGAACGTACACCGCCGTGTTTACTGCTTCTCCCCACAGGTGTTTCGGCAGCTTCTTCGCCTCGATCATAGTCCGGGCACTTTCGACTATCGTCCGGTTCTCCCTCTCTGACTTTCCGTTCTGCTCGGGAGTATGAGGCGCCGTGGTTTCTAAAATAATGCCTTTTGAGGATAGGAAGTCTCTTACCTCCCTATTCGTATATTCGGTGCCGTTATCTGTTCGCAGCACCTTGATTGTCCTCCCACATTGGTTGCGGATCAGCGCCTCAAATTGTTTGAGCTTCTCATGCACTTCCGACTTGTGCTTCAGAAAGTACACGACACGATACCCTGGCGCTTCATCCTTGAATAGTAGGAAGTACCGCTTTCCTCCCAGAGATTCTTCCGACATCGGTCCGCACACGTCCGAATGTATGAACTCACCCGGCCTTGCATCCCGGTCAATCGGCTTCTTGTTGAATTTCAAACGATGTGCTTTCCCGTACTGGCATGCCTCACAGAAAATGTCGTCTTTCTTTGATAGTTTCGCACCCACGATGATCCTCTTCTGTATCATCTCGCGGATCGCCTTTTTATTTACGTGACCCATCCTCTCGTGCCAGGTCTGTAAGCTCGTTGTTGCTACGTTCAGATCATCCTGTGTGCCCTTCACTCTCGGTCGGAACATCATACGATATATTCCGTTTGTTTGTTTCACTCCGACTGCTGCGACTACATTGTCTTTCGAGAGCACAACACGATCGCGCTTGAAGACCACTTCAATGCCATTTGAAGTGCAAACTCCTACGGAAAATAAATTTTTCTTCAAACGCGGCGCGTATAACACGTTTTCGATCCGAGCGTCTGTCCATTTACCACCGACACATTTGGATATAAGCACTGTCCCGATATCTCGCACATCGCACGTTCCATTGTCTCCGAGAGTGATGGTATTACCATCATTCGTTGGGGTATACTCGGCGAACCAGTCGCGTCGATACGTCACATGTCGCGAAGCGCCACTGTCGGTTAACCAGACGTCACCTACATCGAGCTCCTTTGACTATATAATCATGGACTGCTAGTTGCCTCCACTTTGCCTGGTCTAACACGTAATCAGAGAGAAGCCT
>NW_011955554.1:0-1162 GCF_000949405.1 Vollenhovia emeryi | reverse complement strand
GCCCCGGTCTATCTACCATCTACGGGACATACGGGTATTAGGACACACCCTGTATAAAAGATACCGAAAAACATCGATAGCAAGTTACAAAATCCCGGTACTGGTAAAATCATTAATGCCGGAAAATACTGTTCTCAGATGGAGGAAATGCACCAGCAATTACGCTTTAAGCAACCTGCAATATGCATATTGCTTTATGATAACGCTCGACCACATGTAAAGGACGAGGGGTGAGGGGCAAGGGGCGAGAGCCGAGTGGTGAACGACGCGGGGCGAGGGGCGAGCGGTGAGGGGCGAGCGGGGAGTGTATACTGAAGCTCGCCGCTCGCTGCGTGACAACTTTTTTTTGGCGCGTCGCTCCACCTCTCGCTATTAGATGATGCCCCACCGTTGCCTGCTGAGTCCGGCCTGCCGCCGTCTACGCTCTCCCAGATAGCACCGAATGTTCCATGAATGTTTGTATATGATTCGAATGTTCTCTCTCAGGAATATTCGCATGCATGTGCCGTGAATGTTTCTAGAATGTTCTTCATATTCTATGAACATTCACACAGAATGCCCAGGGAATATTCGCATTAAATGTTCCCTGAGTGTCTATGGCATATTCTGAATGTTCTATGAATATTCTTACAGAATGTACATACGTGGAATGTACACATGGAATTTTCTACGGAAATTCTTACTGAATATACGTGGAAAGCAGCGTATGTGCTACGAATGTTTATGGAATGTTGTAAATGTGCTATGAATATTCGCATAGAATGTACGTGGTATATTCACGAACTTCTATATGAATATACGCAGTATGTTCCATTATGTTCTAGGAATATTCTGAGTAGTTCACCGACCGCCGCTAGGCCGCGCATGCTGGCGGCCAAAAACTCGGAAGCAAAATTCAGTCTCGTAGGGTATAAAAGGAGGCCCACGAGACTGAATTTTGCTTCCGAGTTTTTGGCCGTCATCATGCGCGGCCTAGCGGCGGTCGGTGAATACTCAGAAGCTGGCGCTCACGCGCCCGCGCGCGTGTCGCGTAGTGCCGGTTGCCAATTTGTGCCGGCTAAAATCAAGAGGGAACCACTAAAAAATAGAATACTTTTCTTTGGGTGAAATATCTACAGCACATTACTGGAATATTTGCTGTATATTCCAGGAACATTCATAG
>NW_011955553.1:0-1162 GCF_000949405.1 Vollenhovia emeryi | reverse complement strand
CATCAACATCATACAGCATTCAGCGTTGGCTACTACTTGCGATGTGTACGAGACGAGAATGCATCGACGTACAAATTTTATCGTGGTGAAGACTGCATATCATGGTTTGCGCGAGAATTGAACGCTCTCGCGCATCGCGCGAAGGAGACTCTCGACGCGATCGTGTCTATGACGCAGCTCACGTCAGATGAGGAGCGTAGCTTTTGGAACGCGACTCTTTGTCATATATGTGGAAAACCGTTTGACACGAGGGATCAACGCGTGCGTGATCATTGTCACATAACCGGGCGTTACAGGGGTCCGGCTCATTCGCGTTGTAATCTACATTTCAAAACGTCTTTCATAATTCCTGTGTTTTTTCACAACCTCTCGGGTTACGATGCGCACTTTATCATCAAAGAGATCGCTAACAGTTTCGAGGGTAGAGTAGAATTGTTACCGTTGACCAAAGAAACGTACATCTCGTTCACGAAGGTTGTTCAGAATACGTCGCTGAGAAAGGGGGACACTTGTGTGAAATTGCGATTTGTAGATTCGTTTAAATTTTTAGGGGCCAGTCTCGCGAAATTGGTGTCGTACCTAGACAAGAACGAACTGCTAATAACACGGTCCGCGTTCTCGAATCTCGACGACAATGATTTCGAATTGCTCACACGCAAGGGTACGTTCCCGTACGAATATGTTGATAGCATCGATCGGTTGCTCGAAACCGAGTTACCATCCCGTGAGGCTTTCTACAGTTCGCTGACCGGTGAGAGCGTCAGCGATAACGATTACGAGCACGCAGTCAATGTGTGGCAACGTTTCCGCATTAGTACTCTTGGCGAGTATAGCGATTTATATTTGAAAACAGACGTTCTGTTGTTGGCAGACGTTTTTGAGAATTTTTGCGACAAATGCATACGGAGTTACGATTTGGATCCCGCTCATTATTACACGTTACCGGGGTACACGTGGGATGCTATACTGAAACATACGGGTGTTCGATTCGAATTGTTGACCGATATCGATATGCTTCTCTTTGTTGAACGTGGTATACGCGGTGGTCTGAGTCAGTGTTCCAACAGATACGCGCGAGCTAATAATAAGTATCTTTCGTCATACGATCCGTTGAAACCGTCGACATATCTCATGTACTATGACGTGAATAATCTCTACGGAT
>NW_011955552.1:0-1162 GCF_000949405.1 Vollenhovia emeryi | reverse complement strand
CTAAACCCATTGGCAATAAAAACTGGAAAAAAATTTTTCGCATCGAAACAAAGCTTCCTCTATGAGGAAGCAAAATGTGTTTTTTGAGTTTTTAAAACATTCTAAACCCATTGGCAATGAAAACTGGAAAAAAATTTTTCGCATCGAAACAAAGCTTCCTCTATGAAGAAGCAAGAATTGTGTTTTTGAGTTTTTAATACATTTTAAACTCATTGGCATTGAAAACTGGAAAAAAATTTTTCGCATGAAAACAAAGCTTCCTCTATGAGGAAGCAAAAGTAACGATCTTTACCGAGAAAAAGTAACGAAAACGGTAACGGCGTTACAAGTAACGCGTTACTTCCCAACCCTGTGTATACCTGCCGTACATCTAACCGCCGAGAGACAACCGAATATCGGAAACGCCGCCTTTCATATGTTTTCGCTCGTATTTTCGTATCTCAGCTGTGCCACGATCAGTTAATCTCAAGAGTCTCGAGTAGAGCTTACGATTGGATACGTGTTTTAAGATTCACGTGTACACGTGATCTGTGTACACGGATTCACGGTACCTTCATTCAGGTGTACCTGTGTCCGTGACACGTGTATTCGAATGTCCGTGTATGTACAACCTCTATTAAAAAAAGTTTTGACCATAAAAGAAGCATTATCCTCCTCTATATTAAAGGATTGACAGACAAAAGTAGCACAAACTTGAAAAAAACTGGCCTAAACACCATCTACACTGTCCCAAAAAATTAGATAAAATTATTAAAAGAGTTAATTGAAATGCGTAATGCAAAGGGGGGCAATGAGAGCCAAATGCTGGGTGTTGAGTTCAGATAATGATATTACACAACGTTTTGAATTAACATGGACTTCCAATAACATTACGGCGAGACAGATTGCTTCACTTTTGGATCCAAGGTTTAAAGACTTGGATCATGAACCTTTTGAGGCAAGAGCGGAGATTAGAGCTCACGTGAAACACATGTTAGAGGCAGTAGTTCCTACTGAAGATGCATGCTCTAAAATTGTCTAAAAAAATAATGCTCTGGAGTTTCTCTATCAACAAGAGGTCAATAGTAATGATCGAACATTGACACACAGTGGCAACGCTATATATCTGAGCCGCAATTACATTTCGATTTAGATCCATTTGAGTGGTGGAATGCTCGAAAGG
>NW_011955551.1:0-1162 GCF_000949405.1 Vollenhovia emeryi | reverse complement strand
GAGTCTACAGTGGCCCAAGGTGGATGGACTGCGGGCTGGCGCGCCTGAACAGACAGAGCAGAAGTCAGTGCACGCGCGGACGCGAGACCGGACGTGTAACGCGCTACGTTCGTCGCGCTCTCTCTCTCTGTCTCTCCCTCTCTCTGTCTCCCCTCACTCTCTGTCTCCCCCCCGTCTCTCTCGCTCTCGTCGCTGCTCCGGTTTTTTGTCCCGCGCTCCGGACCGCGTCGCGAGATTACCTTACCGGTACGTACGTGTCGATGGTGTTTGTGTCTTGTACCACCGGCCCGTCCAGACTCCCCGGCGGGGACTAACGCGCTCCCCGTGGCCGAAGTCAGCCGTCGGCGGTGACACCATGGAGTGATTCGCCCGACCTCGCAGCAGGTAAGATTGAATCGTTGGCGCGGGTGTCCGCGGAAAAGGGGGACCGGCCGCGATATTGGCGTGCCACCCGTCGAGATGGACGTCGAATTTCACGTTGGCGGGCGCCGAATGCGCGCTCTCGTTCGTTTCGCAGCCCCGCGACGTCCCGCGAATCTTTTCGAGCGACGCGAGTTGCGCGAGCGCGTAATATCCGCGGCGACGTGTCTCGTTTTCGGGGACGGTGGATAGATCCGCGATCGGGGGTTAACGACTTCTCGCCCTTGGGAGGAAACGGGCGCCGCGCCGCGCCGCTTTTCTCCAATTCGGGGCCCGAGAGAGCGAGATCGTCGTCGAGTTTGGAGCGCGTCGACGGGCGATCGCTGCGGGTGACGGTCGAGACTGCACTCTGTCCAGATGCTCGAACACGCGTGCACGCGTGGCTGTCCGTAACGTGTACGAGCACGTCAAAATAATTGTTGGACGCCGCGCGAAAATAACTCGGACGTGTCACACGATATTTTCAAGGGAAAATTAGGGATAGATTAGATCGAGGTGAAAACGTCTGTAAAGTATCTCACGACGATTGTGACAAACTACTCTTCGCGTCTGACATTCTAGTTTGTAGCCAACGAATACGTTTGAAACATATGCGCGAGTTGCATTACGTATTGTACAGTCGTACTTTGTCGACAAATTTTTTTAAGCGTTTCGATTGGTTTGTATGAAATAAAACGTTCCTAGAGGCTTAAAGTCATCTACAATGGCTTCGTGTCTAGAAAAATTCTATTTTGTAGCCAAC
>NW_011955550.1:0-1162 GCF_000949405.1 Vollenhovia emeryi | reverse complement strand
GGAGTGCTTGATTACTGTGAGTCCCCTTGCCTCTCACTATCTCGGGGTGCTTGATTACTCTGAGTCCCCTTGCCTCTCACTATCTCGGGGTGCTTGATTACTCTGAGTCCCCTTGCCTCTCACAAGTGTCGTTGAAGCAAATGTTCGAAATGATGTCTGTTGTTTCTAATGCACATTGCAACTCTGTGTCTGAAAGACAATCCGACATTTATAAGAGTCTCTGCGCTAATGTTTGCACATTTATTGATAATTCGCTGCTGCATATTTTCTGGGGTTGTTGGTACATCCATGTAAACTCTCTCTTTTAGCCTTCCCCACAGGAATAAATCGGCAGAAGTCAAATCGGGTGAACGTGCGGGCCAATTTTGAGGACCTCCTCGTCCAATCCATCGACCCGGATAGTTTCGATTCAAAACTTCTTGAGATATTCGTGAATAATGCGCTGGGCATCCATCGTGTTGAAACCACATATCCATTCTTGTTTGAAGTGGAACATCTTCCATTAGTATGGGTAAAACATTATCTAAAAAGTTGCTGTACATTTGACCATTCAGATTACCTTCTATGAAGTATGGGCCAATTACCTAAGTACCTAAAATACCGCACCAAACGTTGACACTCCACGGGCGTTGATGTTCAACTTGCCTTAACCAATGGGGATTCTCCACTGACCAATAATGCATATTATATCGATTCACTTGACCACGATTCGTAAAATTTGATTCATCGGAGAAAAGTATCTGTGAAATGAAATTATCATTGACTGCCAGTTGTTCCTGTATCCAGTTGCAAAAATTCAAGCGATTTTGAAAATCGTCACCATGCAGTTCTTAATGCAGCGATAAATGAAATGGATGAAATTTGTGTTCATGCAGTATGCGTAGAACACTTCTTTGAGAAATTCCTGAACCTCGCGTAATTTGCCTAGAACTATTATAATATAATGTGAGGATTTGCAGCAACTGCAGCTAAAACATTCACTGTGTTATTTTCGTTTGTCACAGGCCGCGGTCGGACTCTTTCTCTAGGTTTAACACTTCCAATTTCAGTAAACAGTTGGACAATACTGCGAAAAGTCGTTGCAGAAGGAACATTCCTATCAGGGAACAGATTAGCATACTTTTGACGAGCTTCTTCAACATTGCTATGAGCCTCAAAGTAC
>NW_011955549.1:0-1162 GCF_000949405.1 Vollenhovia emeryi | reverse complement strand
TCTCTCTCAGTTTTCCTCTTTTTATTTCCTCCCTAACCAGATATCCCAGTGTTACTCTATCCAGTCCAAATGTCCATTTAACGTACCTTTCTTCTAATCTTTCCATCTCCTCTCTTTCCTTCCAACCCCACATCTCTACTCCGTAGCTCATCACCGTCCATATTAGTCTGTCAAACAGCCATAATCTCCTTTCCCAGTTGTTAATGAATCTTCTTTTTCCAATGCTCCATACCTTTCCCATTACTGCCGCTGCCCTCTTCCTTCTTTCTCTCACTTGTGCCTCCTGTCCTCCGTTCTTCTGCATTCTGTATTCCAAGTATGTGAATTCTTTCACTTCTTCTATTTTTTTCCCTCTCCATCTCCAGTCCTTTTTCCCCATCTTCCCTCCTCCCTTTCTGAACCTCATGATTTTTGTTTTGTCCACATTTACTTCTAGATTCTTCCTTCCTACGTAGTCTTCCATTCTTCCTATCATGCTTTTCATACCCTCCTCATCTTTCGCCAGTAGCACTATGTCGTCTGCGTACGCCAGTGAGTATATCCTTCTTTCCCCTATCTCAATTCCTCCCCATTTTATTTTTCCCATGACCTCTTCTACGTCCGATATTAGGATATTGAAGAGTATCGGACTCAGCGGGCATCCCTGTCTAACTCCCTTTGCTGTCCAAAAAATTCCTCCTAGTTCCCCTCCTATTTTTACCCTGCTCTTAGTTTCCCTCATCACCTCTCTTACTCTTTCCGTTAGCCCTTCTCTTATTCCTCTTTCCTTCAACGTTTTATATAATACCCTTCTATCCACTGAGTCAAACGCTGCCTTCATATCCACGAACATTGCCACTACCTTCTTTCCCTTCTCCAATTGTCTGTTTACTAGATAGTTCAAAACGTATATGTTGTCTATTGTTCCCATCCCCTGCCGAAATCCTGTTTGATTGTGTGGTATTATCCCTTTCTCTTCGCATTCCTTCTTTATCCTCTCCGCCAACACCACCGTGTATATCTTATATAACGCCGTCATTATTGTTACTCCCCTATAATCCTCTACCTTTTTTCCTCCTCCTTTTCTTACTATTGGCACAATTACTCCCTCCTTCCATTCCTCCGGCCATCCCTCTCCTTTCCATACTCTGTTGCAATAACTCCATACCCACTCCGTCGTCTT
>NW_011955548.1:0-1162 GCF_000949405.1 Vollenhovia emeryi | reverse complement strand
GAAGAGACTCGTCGTGGACGTAGAAGACACATCACGTATGACCGGATAAACTTTCCGCTGTGTTTTTCTATGAAATCTTGAATATACTTCGTATGCACGCGAATCTTGTTGCGACGTCGTGACTTGGAGATTCAAGATTTTTGAGAATATCTTCCGAGCCGCCGTTCTTTCACAACTTATAACTGACATTTGGTCTGCGTTTGTTCCCCCAGGCATTTGTATTACGTCAAGGATGGCGTCAAGTATATGAGACAGATTTTACGTGCAAGGAACGAGAAGGCAGGGAACGGTGTACGCGGAAGTGAAGGAGGTAAGCCCGCGAGCTTGCGATCGAGAATTGTGTCTGCTCACACGTGCGCTCGTATGTACAATTGTAATTTCAGAACGCGTCCGGTGGCTACGAATATTCATACCTGTACGTTACGGTGAATCATGTCGGAACGATCGTGGTAGAGGACAATCAAGATACGTCTAAAACGCACCAAGCTAACGGATCCACGATGGATTTCAACTTGTTACTGGATAATCACTAGGTGTAACTGATATACTGATAACACAGCATCTAATGTAGCCTCAGTTTATGAGCTGTTTCAAAAATATCACGCGATGAGACATCTCGCGATGTATTTTGAATGAATCGATAATTGCGCAATAATTTCTTTAATTAATACTTGTAAATAGCGTTACTAAAATATGTATACAATGAAATTTGATATAATATAATTTTTATTTATTTATTGTATGTTTCTATACACATCTTTATTCGGTGTTGATAACAGAAGATTGTTAAACGCCGCCAGTTTTAAAATTTCACCCTTTTTTTAACTACTTTATTTCTATAAATCACAATTCAATTAAACATCCTAATTCTAGTCATTGACTAGAATCTTTTCCTCCAAAAATTATGCCATAGAAAAATATGGTTTTCTTACGGAAGTTCATTTTCCTGATATTATTTCCATTCGTTATGACAAAGTAATAATTTTTCAGTAATTATGCCTTTGAGAGATTTTCCTATCCATTCCTATTTGTTTGAATTTCCTAGTTAAGTATAATACTGTTCAAATAGACCGCTAGTAATGGCCGAAACTGTGCGGCGTTCTCTATTGGCTGATCCCAAACTGAAACTCATGATGCGCATTGCCTCACCTTATTTCTTTCC
>NW_011955547.1:0-1162 GCF_000949405.1 Vollenhovia emeryi | reverse complement strand
ATAAGCGATTACTCGACTCAGGCTTTTCTTCTCGCATTTACGCGATTCTGTTCGCGGCGCGGACTGCCGTGCACGATGTATTCCGACAACGGAACGACATTTGCCGGCGCCGACAAAGAGCTACGCAACGCCTATCAAGCCGCGCTATCGGATAATGACTTCCAAAATCGCACCGCTTCTGACGGCATTCTCTGGAAGTTTATTCCGCCGCACGCGCCTCATTTCGGTGGTTTGTGGGAGTCGGGCGTGCGAAGCGTCAAGCATCATATTCGACGCGTTCTCGGATCTCACTTCCTCACCTTCGAAGAGTTCACAACCTTGCTCTCCCGAATCGAAGCTTGTTTAAATTCCAGGCCCTTGGAGCCGCTTACGGACACGCTCGATGATTTCGAGCCCCTTACTCCAGGCCATTTCTTAATCGGCTCGGCGATCACGATGCCACCCGAGCCCTCGCTGTTGCACATCAATGAGAATCGACTCTCTCGATGGCAACTAATTCGGCAGATAACAGAAACTTTCTGGCAATTATGGCAATCAGATTATGTTAATACGCTCCAACAGCGAAGTAAATGGTGCCGCGAGAAAGAGGGAATCAAGGTGGGCGCGATGGTGCTCCTCAGATGTGACGGGGATGGCCGGGAGGACGCGGCCGGAGGTGGCCGCATTCCTCGCATTCCGGTGTGACGTGGAAGGCGCGGCCGGAAGTGGCCGCATTCCTCGCATTCCACGCATACCGGAACCGCGGTCACCATGACAACGCGGAGGTGGCAACGCCGCGCCTACCCCCGCCACCTCCACCCGCGCGCCCAGGCTCCAGGGGTATAAAAGCCCCTCCGGAGCAAGCGCGAGCGTCCCAGTCTTACCTCGGAGCACCGAGCGACGACACCCGGCAGCGGGTACCTCCGCTGCGGTATACGCCGGTATAACGGGTACTGCCGTCCGGCGCTATACCATACCGGAGCGCACGACAGGTGGAGGCGCTGCTCCGTCGTGTGCCCCGGTCCCCTCCCCTACAGTAGTGCACAAGAACGGGGTGCTGCCCGATGTGCAACAGCTACTGATCCCGTACCGGTCGTCTATCCGTCCGCAGTAGCGTACACAGAAACGGGGTGCTGCCCGGTGTACATGTGCTACTGATAAAACACGCATCACGAGGCAGCCT
>NW_011955546.1:0-1162 GCF_000949405.1 Vollenhovia emeryi | reverse complement strand
CTCCTCTCGTATTCACGAACGCCTTGTCCTTTACTGACGGAAATTTAAGAACTTATTCAGGAATCTCCGCCACCATCGCGGAACGGACAGACTCCGTCTCCCTTTCTTTTATCTCTCTCTTTCTGTCTTTATTGTTAGCAGCCACAGAGAACTCGTTTTCCACCGAGCCGCCATTTATTCTCGCGGCGTACATAACTGCCCTCGCTGAAAATCTCATCTCCTGACAAATTTCGTTACGTGCCCACAGCAATTTCCGCGTATAAGTTCGCCCATTCTCGTTTCGCCTGTACGCCCCCGCGTCACGCCTCCAAAAATCGAGTACCCTCTCCCGAAAAATTGCGTAGGACCTCGTTTCGAGCGTTAATCAACCTGTGCTAACATACTCCGACTGAAATTGACGTTTTATAACGCATGATCGAAACTGAACAAAAGTGTACGAAACTGTTGAAAAAAGGGAGTTCGATAAAAAATGTAGTACGGACAATTGGATGTCCTCAACAAGTTTATGCTATTTAACATTTTAATCTTTTAGCTATTAATAGAAAAAATAATATATAAACGTATTTTATTAATATATTTATATTTTGTGCTAATAATACTATATCGAGTTATTTTTTCGAAGCGATTTAGAAACCGTGGTCGAAGCATTAAACACTTCCTCAAATAATTATGTTAAAATTGAGAAATGACGTTTTCTCCCCGACAAGCCAATGCCATTCTTAATTGTTCATAGTGCCGACATTCTCGCGGCACCGGCAAGAACACAGTTGGATTTTAAGTTGAGTTTCTGCTGCTCGTAAAAAGTTTAATTACTTTCATTTACAGCGATTTACCGGGCACTCTACAAGGCTCGACTGAAAAAAACCCGAGAATGCGTACAATAAAGTCAGCCTCTGCTACTTTATTTCAGTTCCAAATGGTTATTTTTAAATGGTTTATATAAATTAAATGCGCAGAGGTGCAAAAAGCACACGCATTAAAATTTTCTTTATTTTCTATGATTCGTGATAAATTGGAAAAAAAAGTGCGGACTTCTCAAAAATTCGTATGTAAAAAGATGTCGCAACACATTTTTCTATTTTTCTATTTGAAAATTGAATTACAAATATTGATAAATTGTTGGACGTTTTTTTATCTGTCAGAAATAATGTGGATATATGTA
>NW_011955545.1:0-1161 GCF_000949405.1 Vollenhovia emeryi | reverse complement strand
CCGATAGAGGGGAGCTTGCTCTCTTCACCGGTCCGGGTAGTCTTCCTCCCGTCCCCTCATCATGCCGGTGTTCCGGCGGGGGGGCGGGGGGACCCGGACGGAGGGGGGGTGGCACGTTATCGCCATCCCGCCTCCGCCCCATCTCCTTGGTTGGGCCTGAACGCCATTGCACCGCCGGTGCTCCGGCGGGCGGGAGGGCCCGATTGGGGAATGGGGAGGTCCCTGAGCTCCCTCTAATGCCGGTGTTCCGGCGGGGGGGGCGAGGGGACGGAGCTCCGCCGTCGGGGGCCGGACGTGGTCCGTCGCGCCGGCGGTGGAGGGCCCGACCCCGGTGGCGTAACCGTGCGTGGCGCGGGTCACCGGGGGTCGGGAAGACAGACGGGCAGTGGGGCCGCTCGGACGTTTCCGAGGCGGGGCCTGCTGGGACGTCTCCCAGGCAGGGCCTCGGGGGGTCTGGAGGGTCGGTCGACAGCCTGTCGGCCGGCATCCGCCGTCGGGGCGCGAACCGGCCGTCACCCCGTGTCTCGGGCCGTCGTCCCTTTCGGGACGAGCGGTCTGGCATGGGGCCGGACGGGGAGCGCGCCGGCATTGGCGGAGCTTCTGCCTCGCTGGGCGGGACATGGTCCCGTTTCGGCGGGGTAGGAGGGCCCGACCCTGGTGGCACAACCGTGCGCGGACGGGTCACCGGGTGGGCGGGCAGGAGCAGGAGGCCTCGTTGTGCCTTGGGTGCGTGGTGGGAGTATACATGGTGTGCTCAGTTTTTGAGCGTCTCTCTCTAATTATCTATCCTCTCGTTTCTTTCCTGACCGTTCAAAACACTGTTGGCCAACCTCAAGAAATAAAATGTTTCGTTCTGTAAAGTTGTTACAACTGAAGTGGTTGTCTTTGTTGTATGTACATTTATATTCTATCGGTCTCTTTTTACCGAGCATACTGAATTCAATGGTCACGTTCAGCAGAATGTTTATTTTGCAACTGTTGAACATTTTTTGTACTGAGATTGGATTACATTTTTAGAACCAGAGGAATAATCCAATTATAGCACAGAAAATTTCCAACAGTTGCAAAATAAATGTTCTGAATGTGACCAATATAAAAAACGCAGAGAAGACGTCGATAAATAAGACATTAATTTTGAAAAAAAAGTTAAATAAACCTTTA
>NW_011955544.1:0-1161 GCF_000949405.1 Vollenhovia emeryi | reverse complement strand
CTGGCCGGAGTTTGCACTCGGGGTACCTCATCCCCTACCGACGAGTGGTCTCGGTTCTGTCTCGACTCTCGTCGAGACAGCCGAGACCGGAGTCGTCGGGCTCCTTGTTTCCCCTTTTCAGGGGAAAGGCAAGCTCTTAGTCGGCGAACGCCAGTCCCGGAGACCGCCGGTGCCTAAAACGGCACTCAGCAGCTTCCAGACTAACGCTCGCCTACAAGCCCCCTCACCACGTCAAGGTGGCTTGCCACGAGGGGGAATCTTATATACTACTTCTACCTTTTGGTCATTGGTCAAGGCATCCTTTTCTTTTTTTATGATACAATCGAGTTTTTTTAGGATGGTCAATAACGTGTTAATGCCGACTTTCCTAAGCTTGTGGTTAACACTTTCACTAACACCCTTGATGTATGGGAATCTTATATATCCACGAGGATCAAAAATTTTTGGCTGGTCATTAGTGTTGTTATGGAATTTAATTTGTTTAAGTCTCGATTTAAAAATATCTTTGTGGCTTCTCTCTTTCTATAACACTCTCGAATTTAGTTTAGGATTATAATGACCATCCTCACAACACCACTAAATACACGTGATCCTATGCACGATTAATACAGGTAATACACATTTATACAACCGTCAAACTAATATCACAAATGTTAACACTGTATCAATCTGTAAAATTTAAAATTGCAGTTACACTTGCTTGAAAAGGACCAAAACCCATGGTCGAAACGTAACGATACGAAATTATTAAAATTGCCAGATATGGTCAACCAAATTATGTTTTTAATTTTTGCTGGCGACCCTGAAGAGTTTCTGATTAGTTTATTATAATTTAAGTTAAAGGCTTCGACCCCCATACAGTGTGCGTATTTTGTGACTTCAAACTGTCCTTCTCTCTCTCTCTCTCTCCCCTCTCTCTCTCTACCTCTCTCCTTCTCTCCCCCCCCTCTCTCTCTCTCTCTCTGTGCGCGCGCGCGCGTGTGTATGTGTATTGTTTCTATCCGTTATCTGACTCTGTTTGATGGTCAAACAGCTTCATACCGCTTGACACGCATTTTCCCGTGCTTAGCGTTACCCAGGATGAACAACGTGGATGTGGCGGGGCTTTCATCCCTTTGGGGTGCTTGATTTACGTGCACCCCGAAGTGAGAGGCAAGGGGA
>NW_011955543.1:0-1161 GCF_000949405.1 Vollenhovia emeryi | reverse complement strand
GGCATACTGGTTATACTGTGGCTCGGCCACAGTCATAAACATATAAAAGATAGATACTGCTTATGAGGTAGTGGGGGATGTCCTCCTGAGAGAAAAGGACAACACCAATTTATTTGGGTATCTATCTTCTTCTAGTGTACGTGATCACGTGATCGCCTTCAGATCACGTCCACTAGAGGAAGACAGATAGCCAAATAAATTCATGTTGTCCTTTTCCCTCAGGAGGATGCCCCCACCTAGGGTTCCACTGCCTCATAAGCAGTCTATCTTTTATATGTCTATGGCCACAGTATAACCATGAGTATGGGCCAGTGAACTCTATATCATACTGGAATGAGTGATCTATAGTTCTGGCTGTTGCCGAGAGAGAGGTGCGTTTGGGTGAATCCTTGTCTCTTTCTATCGATGTAAAACCTTACCAAAAACATCGACTCTGTGACGTCATGCACGTGCAGGCGGTGACCGGTGTAAACGGTGCAGGCTACAGAATTCACTGCCGGCTACACGACTAAACTAAAGAGCAAAATTATAGAAAGACAAAAATGGTTCATTATTGTGTAATAAAAAATTGTAAATCTGTATAGACTCAAACAACTGCTTTAACTTTTCATCGGTATATGTATACAAATGAATTAATTAGTATATTTAAGTTCAGTTTCACAAACTGCTAATTGGAGGTTAACCGGTTCTCTGTTTTAGATATAATAATATAAGATAAAGATAGACCAGTGAACTCTATAATGAGTTCACTGAGATAGACAGTTAGTTAACCTCCAGTCAGCAGTTAATTTGTGAAACTGAGCCTAAATCATATTTTGCCTAATAAAAAATTAAATTTTTAGATTTCCACCCGCAACCAGTGCAAGCTTTCAGATCTGGTTAGATTATATTCCAAAATATTTAATGAAAGAATATCAAAACTATACATCGATCTGTATATGCAGTAAGCATTTTGTAGAATCTGATTATCGGTCCTCAAGTTCAAGCCATCAACTTAAGAAGGATGCATTCCCTACAATATTTGAAGAAAATCCTACATCTACAATTGAACATTTTGTTTTGGTAAGAATAAGAAAAATTGTTATTTAAAGAAATTATTTTAAAAACTTTATGTGTTTTTATCACAATTTTAATTCCATCAATATTAATCACGCAAAAGCT
>NW_011955542.1:0-1161 GCF_000949405.1 Vollenhovia emeryi | reverse complement strand
AAACGCCGCCTTTAAATCTAAAACCAGTACCACCATCTTCCCATTTTTTTTCCGCTATCTTTTTATTTATTATGTAGCTCAACCCGTAAATCTGGTCCACTGTGCTTCTTCCCTCTCTAAATCCTGCCTGACTCGGAGGTAGCATCCCTTTTTCCTCCACCTCCTTCCTCATTCTTTTTGTTAATACCGTTGCGTATATTTTGTACGCCGTCTGTGTTAATGTTATCCCTCTATATTCCTCTACTTTTTTCCCTTTTCCTTTCTTCCATACTGGAACTACTACCCCCTCACTCCATTCTTCCGGCCATCCCTCTCCCCTCCACACCTTATTACATATTTCCCATAACCAACTCTTCACCTCCTCTCCCCCATACTTCCATACTTCATTTGCGATTCCGTCCCCGCCTGCTGCCTTCCCATCTTTCAAACCTTTTATCACCTCTTCTATCTCCTCTCTACTTATTTCTTCTTCCCCCCCTATTCCTCCATTGTTTCTTTCTCCCTCCTCTCTCACCTTCCATTCCACTCCCCCTAGCACTTCCTTAAAATATCCTTCCCACTCCTCTATTCTTATCCCCTGCTCTACTCCTTTTCTCCCCCCCTTTCTCTTCTTACCACCTTCCATACCTGCCTTTCCGTTCTTATTTCTTCTACTTCCCTTTCCCATTCCTCCCTTTCCTTCCTTTTCTTTTCTTCACATAATGTCTTATATTCTTTCTTTCTTAACTTATATTCTTCCCCCTCTCCCCCCTTCCTTTTCCAATTTCTAAACTCCTCCTTCACTTTTTCTTTTAATTCTTTACACTCCTCATCCCACCATCCTTTTTTCCTTACTCCACCCATTTCCCTTTCCACCTTCTCTATCGCCTCCCTCACTCTTCCTTTCAGCCTCTCCCACTCCTCTCCTACCATCCCTCCCTCACCTTCTCTCCTTCCACAATATTCTATAAATTTCCTCCTCCCTTCCTCTGTCCATATTCCTCTCCCCCTCCTTTTCTCCTTCCCTCCTTTTCTCCCCCTCTCCCTCCTCTCTCCCTCCACCCATACCGTCAAAGGTTGGTGATCCGACTCCGTGTTCTCCTTCACCACCAACCTTTTCACGCTCCTTCTTGTTTTTCTATCTCCCACCACGTAATCTATCACCGTTCCTCCTCTTCCGTC
>NW_011955541.1:0-1161 GCF_000949405.1 Vollenhovia emeryi | reverse complement strand
TTAATTTTAATTTATTCCTACATTTTCTGATTTCTTATTATTTATCATTTACCTTTATGTACCTTGACTGTTCTTTTGACTCTTACACTTAACTTATTATTTAATTATTTGTTCTTTTGACTGTTCTTTTGACTCTTACACTTAACTTATTATTTAATTATCTGATTCATTATCCCCCTACTTATTTATTTGTTTATTTATTTATTTAACTATTTATTTGTACTCCTAATAAAATCTAGATTTGATGATATGAATTTGCTGTCATAAACTCATGTACTCATCCTGTTTCGGCATAAAACAAAATTAATAACAATCTTAAATTTTAATTTCATATTTGTTAGTTATATTACATTTTAATAGACAAATAAATATTTAATAATTCATAACGTAACCCATAAGTTCACTTTGTTTACAGATTTTTTTACATTCAGGCCACAATCCTACCACAAGCATCTAATTTTTCATACTTTTATATTGGTACTAATGGAAATCTTTGACTCACTTCACTCGAAAGTTATTAAGCTGTTTCAGCTTGATGGGAATAAGATAAGTCTTAACCCACAAAGCATCGAAATATTTCAGAAAGCTCTCAAAAAGCTGTCAATGAAATATGAAACCTTTCAAAAAAATATTTCAGGCATATTTCAGACATGTTTCAGATACATGAAATGTCCGCGAAGCTGAGATATCATAAATGTTTCTGAAATATTTCTGAAATGCTTCCGAAATATCTCTTAAATGCTTCGGAAATATTTCTGAAATGCGTCGGAAATATTTTTGAAATGCGTCGGAAATATTTCTTCAGAAATACTTCAGAAATGCTTTGGAAATATTTCTGAAATGCGTCGGAAATATTTCTGAAATGCTTCAGAAATATTTCTGAATGATTTCTATCTTACATTTCGCTATTAATTACATTTCAATATTAATTTCCAAGTTATCTTTCGGAAAGCTTTCTGAAATTTGTTTTGCTGTGTGGGTGTCCATTGAACGTCTACTTTCTGGAAGTCATCAAAAGTATATTCAGGTTATTGAAGATTATTCATGATCCAGACAACTCGCTGTCGCATCATATCGGCTCGCCTCTTATACTAATACGGAATGATTTTTACTTACGAGAAAGACTAACGCGCGGTCACCACGCCGCGGCATTGAGTACGT
>NW_011955540.1:0-1160 GCF_000949405.1 Vollenhovia emeryi | reverse complement strand
TCATCGCGTCCAGTCTGAATGAGCCATTAAGCCTATCACACAATGCCAGGCAACAGGCAATAGGAACAGGGAATAGAACTTCTGATACGTTGGATTGGTTGGAAGAAAATTTTCGACGAATCCAACGCGTCAAAAATTCTATTCCCTATTCCTATTGCCTGTTGCCTGGCATTGTGTGATAGACTTTATTGCTATACCCTCATTGCCATCGCGATTCGTTTGTTTAGGGCGAAGGGTCGCGTGATTCGCGTCAGCTTTTGCGTCGTGCGAGTTGCGACACGACTCGTGCCCAGTGATGCAAACTTTGGGTTCCGAGCACCATGAAAGTGTTACACTCGGTGCTCACTCACGCAAGCGCAACCGTGTCCGTGTGCTGCGCAGAGTCCTGCGCAGAGTCTCTGCGCAGCACACGGATACGGTTGCGCTTGCGTGAGTGAGCATCGAGTGTAACACTTTCATGGTGCTCGGAACCCAAAGTTTGCATCATAGCTCGTGCCCACTGTCACTGTGTTGTCAGCCTATCCCCAACACTGGCTGTCGCTGGCTGTTTCGTCCGGAATCTTGCAAGTTCTTGCAACACTGCTCGTGCCGGCAGATTAGTTTTACGAGGATTTTTCGAATGTAAGTGTATAAGCAATAGTAGTATACAATTAATAAAATCGGTGATTCTTTAAGAATATTCTTCCTAGTAGTATACAATGTCAGAAATGGATGCTGAACCCGGAACATCTAAAGAGTGCGAGAAAGAAAATGTACCGGCTATTTTGAATGGCGAATTATTCGTCATAAAAAGTACAGATGGCAATAAAATTACGGCTCAATGTGAGCTTTGCAATGCCAAACATAAGAAAACAATGATAAAAGGTGCAATAAATGCGACATTGAATTTTCGTTTACACCTAAAGGTAAAGGTAAATTCTTTTTCTTTATAAAATTATGAAGAATATATTGTTTAATAAGATTAATTTATATCCGTATTTATAGTCGTTCCTCAATTCTCAAGGGTAGTTTGTCTTTGTCTCGCGTATGGTAAAACGTAGTAGCGAGACAAAGACAGACTAACCTTGAGAATTGAGGAATGACTATGAACACACGGCTCTTAGAAAGCCGATAAAAATAATAAGCCTAGCCTAAAGCCTTGAACAAATCCGAAAATTAAA
>NW_011955539.1:0-1160 GCF_000949405.1 Vollenhovia emeryi | reverse complement strand
CAGACATGCAAAATGGTGTATTATTCTCCTACCACCAGAAAAACTTTTTCGGCACGGTGTCATATGTCGCGCGTTCTCTCGCTGCGCGCCGTTCGCCCGCTCACCGCTCCCCGCTCGCCCCCGTCTCTCATCGATCGATGCGTGACTCCACCTCTCGCTATCGGATCTTGAGAGATGTCAACAAATACACCATTTTGCATGTCTGCCGAGTCCGGCCTTCCGCTCCTCCGTGCACTTATTGGCTCAGACGTTTTTCTTAATTAGGCGATAATAATTACGGATTTTGTAAAATGATATATAACTTTTCTTCTCAGTTTAACCCAATCTACTATAATCTTTGGAGTCGTCCATATCGAATCCGACACCCTGTATATACTACTATGGATTTCTCTAATAAAGTTGGTTTTGCACATGGAATGCGGTTAGGACAGTTACACTTCATGTGTAGTAAGTTGTGCACTATGTACACTTTTCGACGCCATTTTGGCTCCAAATCCGTATACAGTGGTCTTATGGATTGCGGTACTTTATATATCTAGTGACTTTAGGCGTAGCGGGCCGCGCGCGCTCGTCGCCCGCCGCTCTCCGCTCGCAGTGTTGCTATCAGGGACGCTTTCTCGCGCATGCGTATTTTAACGCAGCTTCAATGAAGTAGCACATTTGAAAGAGATAAGGTATCACTGAGAGGGTGCTCTACTAATTGTTTTTAATTATCTGAAATTGTTTAAAAACTGACTAACATTAATAATCTACTAATAATATTAATCTATTTGCAAAAAATTATATAGCTTTAAGTATAATTCACAATTTTATACTCTGTATGTCTCTCTCTCTCTCTCTTTCTCTCTCTCTGTGCGTGCGTACGTGCATGTGTGTATACTTTATAATGCTTTCTAATCTAGCTAGATTAAAGTAAAGAAGGGTATTATAAAATAATACTGTTATGTTACTCAAAATAAAAATTTTTTTATTTGGCAGACTCATACAGAATACCACCATTTAGTGCAAGAATGAGGAAAACTGCCGAAAACCTCATCAGTATTCGTAAAACAAAATACATATACATATTGTAATTACATAACAAAATGTTAGGCTTAAATATAAAATAATATAAATATCAATAATTACACGCATAACAAATTATTAAAAATATTTTCAGC
>NW_011955538.1:0-1160 GCF_000949405.1 Vollenhovia emeryi | reverse complement strand
GAGGATCTCTAGGACGGGAACCCCAGCTCATCCGACCCAGGCCAGCTCCCCCGATGTTAGTGGGGGAGGGCCTGCTCGTCGCCGCCGAACGGCGATGTGCCTGCTGTGAGGGGAGGGATGTCGCCCGCAGCCATGCGGGCGACCCCTCCCCCGCCCGTCAGGGCGGTGCAGGCGGCGACGAGGTGGGGGGAGGAGCAGAGGCAGCGGCGCGGGCGAGCATCCTTGCCCGGCTCCGCGTCATAGGGGGGAGGCTGGGGGAGATATTACACCCCCGCCTACTCGCCCCCCGCTGTTCCCCGCCCCATCCCCCATGGCGGGCCGGGCCCGGGGTTGGCTTCCCCGAGCCCGACGCCGCGGCAGTTTTAAACGGAAAAAACCGTTAAAGTGCTTAATCCGATGCATTTCTATCGGATTTGAAAGTATCCGATAGAATGATGGCTACCTTCATCCGATGAAATATTATTTCCGATCAAATGTTATCGGATAATGAGAAGTTATTCTTTTTCCGTTCAAATCTTATGGCAGTCTAATCGGATGTTGCTCTTTATCGGATAAAAACCGAATATTTTATCCGATAAAGTTTAGTGCCTGAACGGATATGTTATTTCCGATTAAAAAGTATCCGATAGAAAATTATACAAATTATTTTGTGTCGTCCGTACATGCGTATTTCTGCGAGTACACGCAGTAGGGCCTTAGTAGAGACGAGGCAAGAGAGACAAGTCCATTCGTGCGATCGGCGGACATACTATAGTGCACGGTATCATAGTGTGTGCCCGTTTCCATCCGTGCGATCGGCGGACATATTGCACGGCATCATAGCGCGCGCCTCTTTCCGAGCCGTTGCCGTCCACGCGATTGGTGGATGTTTTACGCGTCGCAGTGCGTGTTTGTTTCTGAGCTGTTGCCATCCGTGCGATCTGTGGAAGTTGTATGCATCGCAGTGCGCGCCCGTTTCGGAGCCGTTGTCATCCGCGCAATCGGTGGACAGTTACACGGCATGGTGGTGCGTTCCCGTTTCCATCCGTGCGATCGGAGGACATAGTACACGGCAAGGTGGTGCGTTCCCGTTTCCATCCGTGCGATCGGAGGACATAGTGCACGGCAAGGTGGGGCATTCCCGTTTCCATCCGTGCGATCGGAGGACATAGTGCACGGCA
>NW_011955537.1:0-1160 GCF_000949405.1 Vollenhovia emeryi | reverse complement strand
ACCGATGAAAAGAATAGCAACTGTTTAGAAATTTAGAAACTCTATCTATTCAGGCGAATTAAGGCCTGTGTCCATGATGCTAGTACTTGGTCCAAGTTCTAATTCCGCGAAATATGTAGCCAATCAATATAGCTGTTCCACAAAAGCTGCAAGTTGATTGGCTACGCATTTCTCAAAACTAGAACTTGGACCAAGTACTAGCGTCATGGACACAGGCCTTAATTCGCCTGAATAGATACAGAGTTTCTAAATTTCTAAACAGTTGCTATTCTTTTCATCGGTGCTGTCGATACGTTATTGCCCGAATGAGATGTATTTACAGAATGGCTACGGTAGAAGAAAGATACGCGTTATACATATATAAATATCCATTGTTATATTTGGCGTAATTTGTTGATGATATCATTACTTTTGTAGAGAAGATAGTTTTGTAGAGAAGATTTGGTAATTATTCACTATAGGGGAGTCAGCTCCAATGACCTTGACCTTGACATATGTTGTCAAGGTTACCCTCCTGAGTAACGCTCAGAAGGTTTTAGCCGTCGCTCGTTGTTTGTTAAAAAGTTATTAAAAAAACAATGTCGACCAATTATATGTAATTTTCAGACACAAATATTAAAAATTTTGAAAAATGTTTTAAACAAAAGTTGTAGATCTCTTTAAAATATATGTTTTATGTCCTATTCATTTTTACTCTACGAGTGATAGTTTTCGAGAAAAATGATGGACTCTAAATCGTAAACTAAATCTGTCCTCTCATCTAAGCATGCGCTTTGTAGTACATATACAATTCCATATGGATTTGCGACTTTCCACGTGAAGCGAGATCCACTCCACATCTCGGACATAGTTTGGGTAGGGTTATATTTTAACGAGGTGGAGCCCCCCCGCAGGGGGGGCGGAACATACTGTCTCCACGGATGTACTTCCGTCGTTGTACTGAATAAATGAATTTATTATTGTATAAGTGCACTTTCTTCAAATTTAATATCACGCAATAAAAAGCGAATGCGTGGAGGCAGTACGTTCCGCCTCCCTTACGGGGGGGGCTCCACCTCGTTAAGATATAACCCTACCCACACTATGTCCGAGGTGTGGTGCGGATCTCGCTTCACGTGGAAAGTCGCAAACCCATGTGGAACAGTACAACGGTGGAAGTG
>NW_011955536.1:0-1160 GCF_000949405.1 Vollenhovia emeryi | reverse complement strand
GTGAAACCCTGCCACGTCCGAAGAGTTCGATCAGAAGTTCGATCATGAAAAAAATGCACATTTGCGCACAATATCGCCACGATGAGCCCCCTTTCGTTTTTCCCGAAAGCAAGCTAGCGGCTTCGGAATATTCGGGTGCGCGCGCTAAGCTACGGCATGGGGTAAACTCATTTTTACGTTGACCTCTCCGCGGCGATTACCATCAAACTGGAGTAAACTTTGCGCGCGCCATTCAAAAGAGCGCGCCGTTACGAATACGGCCATACGCGGCGCGGTAAATGCAAATCGCGCAAGTTTCAGGTAATTTTCCGAGTTTCCGCGGAGCAAAATAGTGGGTAAAATGCAGATACGCGGAATCCAGGAAATTCGCTATTTTTCGGTTGGCCGGCGGGCACTTTCTCGGCGAATTTCGGCGCCATGCGCGCGCCAAGTGTGAAAACAAACTGTAAACGTACTTCTCGCCAGACGTATAAATAAGTCGGCGTAAATCCGCCGAAGAGAATGTATTTCAGCGGGGTGCATAAGTGCAGCTTTGAAATGCTTAAGTAAATCGATCGGGGCGGCGATTTACTTAAGAGCTTCAAAGCAGCGTGTTTACCCGCAAGCGACACCGATTGGGAAGTCCCGCCTAATGAAGTTGTGCAAGCACCGGAGATTTTATTTTCATAAGTATATTAAGGGGATGCTAAACCCGTCTGTTTTATCGACATTTTTGTTTAGAATTAATCTTTTAATTGGCTTTATAGAAATGCAAAACTCTGTTACGGAATTAAAGTACGCAGCCAAATCTACATTATTCTAGTCGACTTTATATCAAAAACCAAAAAAAATTAAAAATTTTACTAATTTTTGGCATACTTGACGACAATATTTGCTTGATACAAGAATTCTACAATAAATATATATCAAATGAGACCAGACTAGTCTCTAGGGATAACATATAAGAACAATATCGTGCAATTAGAACTAAGATAAATAGCCTAGAAAAAAAGAATACTTCTAATTACCGCAAGTCTAAAAATCCAATTCTAGAAGACGAGAAAAAGATCAACATGGCGTGTAAAAATAGTTGCAGGCTTTCTCGAGAGACGTCACTGCCAAACATCTGTCAGATTGTCGGTAAAGCCATGGTGTCGACGATTCTAAAATTTGATCCAAAA
>NW_011955535.1:0-1159 GCF_000949405.1 Vollenhovia emeryi | reverse complement strand
CGACTTTTCTGGGTTCCGTCTTTGTGAAGGATAATCTTGAAAAGTCTTGAAAGAATGACTGTGTGTACGACATATCATTTAGATACTTAACAATTTGACGAATTTTGATATTTTTCTCGTCATCGTCATATATCTGTTCGTCTTGAACACTTTTGCAGCTCTTCAGTTTCGTGGAATAACTCTGGGATACTTCAGATTGAGCATTTGGATTGTCGGTATATTGTTTCTTGATCTCGACATCGCAAGAATCTGACGCCATTAGATTCGTCTTATATTTTCAATAATTACATATGTTACTATACTGCGTCGCAAACTTAACGACTTTATCTTACAAGGGACCGTTTCAAAGTGTCGTCCCCCGATTTGGATGAGCTTTGAATATGTTGTTTTCCAGCTAAAACTAAGAGACACGTATTTTTTTATACGTGCCCTAACGCGCTTTTAGGGGGTGAAACACCCCTGTGAAAAATCGGTTTTTCTCTTTCGATGCGAATATCTCCTAAACTATAAGAGATAGAAAGTTCTCTTTTTTTATAAATTAAATGGTTTCAAAAGTACTACAAAACGACGAAAGAAAAATTCTAATTTTTTTAAATTTTGCAACATGCCCTCCCCCCACCCACACAAATTTTAGAACTTTTAAAACTTTGTTGCCACCAAACAAAAGGCTATTTTTTTACGAATTCACACATATATGGTAAAGTTTCGTTTCGTTAAACCATTATCGAGAAATAATTAAAATCGTCTCTGTATATGCGCTATTCGGCCGTCCATGCGACCGAGTCTTCACGCAACACGTTTTTCCTGTAATAAGAGATAACAAATACACTTGGGGGATATTCTAACTATATATAATTATAATGGAAATTTTTATTGCGCACCGCTGGACCACTTATAATATTTCAATATCAGATAAGTCAGATAGGTATGTGAATGTCTAATCACTGTTTTCATAGAATCTAATTTCTGTGCGAAATGACGCACGATCGACGAAACCGGCGAGACGGTCAATGTCAATTAATTACAGGCGTCACTAGGTGAATCGTTTAATCGGTTATTTTTACCAAATGAATTATGCAGTATTGCAATACATATTCACAATGAATCGAGAAGTGTGCATGAAGCCTTGCCTCAAGTATGGCGTGTCTCGTCAATTAGA
>NW_011955534.1:0-1159 GCF_000949405.1 Vollenhovia emeryi | reverse complement strand
CATTTAAGAAAATCGATCGATGAGCGGAAGGTGGAACGACGCGCGAGATACACCGTGGTGGAAAAAAACCTAGGCCCGGTGGGGAGCGCGGCGCGGGCGGCGAGCGCGGCAGCGAGCGCGAGCAACGGGTGACCCGAAACATAAACATAGTATCTCGCGCGTCGCTCCACCTCCCGATCATCGATCGATTTTCTTAAATGCCTTCCGAATCCGGCCTACCGTCTCCTGCATCCTCATTCGCTCAAACATGTAAATTTATTACTCGATAACTATTGTTACTTTGTACCGCGGTACATGATATTTCTCCTTAGTTTAACCCAATCTACCACTATTTTCAAGGTGGCTACTTTTGCATCAGACACCCTGTATATGTATACGTTACATTTTGTATTATATAATATGTTTTACACTTCCGTGTACATGTAGGGCTGCGTTCAGAAACATCACCCAAATGCCCTAGTGTATCATTTTATCCTTGTCTGTAAGCAACAAGGATAGAATGATACGCTGGGGTACTTGGGTGGTGTTTCTGAACGCAGCCAAGGGTGTCTGACAAGTAACTAACCAATCGAAAAATGCAAATTGATTGGGTCAAACTGAGAAGATAGGCCAGATTAGGCAGGCCAAAGCATTTTATTTCTCAGATCTCTTAGCGACAGTGAATATCGATCGGCTAGCGAGACTTGCAACGGTGTGTGACATGCCAAAAACAATTGTCATGGCAGCGAGCGGCACCGCGGCGAGCCTCAGATAACGAGGCGCGTGGACAATAGTTCTTCGACGTCTCGCGCGCGCGTAGTCGAGTATCGCCGAAAAAGTATTGTCGCGAAATTCTTTCTCTGCGGTAATGTAGAAATGGTCATGCAGGAATTAAAAATGTCGATAATTACCGACATTGGCTTTCAGGCTTTCGCGGCTGTTGTCTTCTTTAGTCTTCATGGCTTCCGGATGGTTGCCGCGTCCGTTTGCAGTGTAGTGCCGACGTTTCGCAGGCGTTGCAGTCTGCTTCATCAGGGCTGGGAGACTCTGATACTGAGCTCCCTCGCGTTGCGCTCGTCCTTTTATACTCGTTCTTGGGGGAAGGGAAGGGGGTAGTCAGGGGGAGGGCGTGGTCAGAGGGAGGGGGTCAGCCAATCCCGGCTGACGGTTTTTTAAAAAA
>NW_011955533.1:0-1159 GCF_000949405.1 Vollenhovia emeryi | reverse complement strand
TCGTACAGTAAAAATTCATAGAACATAAAATGTATATTTTAAAGTGATCAACAACTTTTGTTTAAAACATTTTTCAAAATTTTTAATATTTGTATCTGAAAATTACATAGAATTGGTCGACATTGTTTTTTAAATATCTTTTTAACGAACTACGAGCGACGGCTAAAACCTCTTCAAGGTCACTCAGGAGGGCGACCTTGACAACATATGTCAAGGTCAAGGTCATCGGGGCGGCCTCCCCTCATCTGCATTTTTACCGATTGTAATTATTTTTACTTTATGTATTCTTTCAGTTCCGATAAACCTTGCTACACGCCTCGGATCATGAGCAGGAGATTCGCCCTGACATCCACTGCATACAAATACTTGGATGTTGGAATCTGCGTGGTATCTGGTGCATCCTATGTGGAAATCATTCTCGGCGACAATCGCGGAAATCGGATGGTGTTAGATTATTCAATGTGGACGGAATTGAACAAGAAACGCGCAGAAATTGAGCAGCTCTTGAAAACAGCAGATGCGTCATCGCCATCATCATCGATGCATATTAACGATTTAGTTTTAGAACTCGTCACAATGTATGGCGGAAAAACTGTAAAGCTAACATTTAACAATACTTGCATGTATATGAAAGTACCAACTGTATTATTTTTATTCCAACACGAACATTGTGTCGAGCACGTATATCGCAAACTGTGTGGCATGTTAAGCGAAATAGATCAAAGCTTCGATCAACTTGTGAGCTGCTTACGTGGCAATTTGATCGGTGTCGAAAAAGACGATGCAGTTAGAATGCTGCACAACTGGTATGACAAATCTTCGACCATAGATTGTGAACTAATAGCATATGTCGTAGATGAAATTATTGCTGAGGCTTTTAAACGAGATGAGGACGATAAATTTATAATTGAAAATAACTTTTCAACGAGATGAGAACGATAAATTTATAATTGAAAATAAAAATTTATTGTTTGACTAACATTTTTCTTCTGCTTCCTACCCATACATATAAGATTGGGATAAATTAAAAAATGCTACTATGGTAAAGGGGGAAAATATGCTGCGGAAGGGAGAGTGTGCAAACGGAAAGAAGAAATTCGCACCGTATGGATACATAAAATTATATTTTCATTTTATTATGGTTAGACCACCAATTGAA
>NW_011955532.1:0-1159 GCF_000949405.1 Vollenhovia emeryi | reverse complement strand
TTAATTATATAAAAGTAAAATATAGTAATAATTTTTAATAATGCCGAAGATAAAATCAAAATTGGGAAGGAAAACACCTAAAACCATTTTACAATCTATCAGAAGACAAAATGAAAATACCGACAGGCATGATGATCGCGTTTCTAAAATAGTAATGGCAAGATCAAGGAGATATGCACAGGAGAGTAGTATACAACGAGAATTGCGAATGTTGAGACAGCGAACTGAATCAAGTGAGAATAGAAACCGAGAATCGACAAGTCAAAGAGTCGAGCGACTTGACAAACAATGTTTGAGGACCTCGAACAGAAAAAAAAGTCAATCGAACAATGAACGTATAAGTCGATTAGAAAAGGACCGATTGAATAAGGTAGATAGAAGGAACACTGAAACAAGTCCGGAGCGTAGAATGAGATTAGAGGAACAACGACAAAGGCAAGCCGAAAGACGAGTTAATAATGAAAATGAATCCATGTATAGATGGGTATTAAAATATAATCCAGGATATGATTATTTGAAAATGAATGAAGTCGAAATTGGAAAAATGAATAGAATCTGTCAGTATTGCAATGCAAAGAAATGGAAAGAGGAAACGCCAAGCATATGTTGTGCATTAGGTAAAGTGGTTTTGCCCGAAATAGAGGAACCTCCAGAGCCATTGAAAAGTTTATTAAATGGATCCCACGGATTATCGAAAAGATTTTTAGAGAATGTTAGAAAATATAATGGATTGTTTCAGATGACCTCATTTGGAGCAAAAGAGGTGAGAGAGGGAAATTTTATGCCAACGTTTAAAATTCAAGGACAGATTTACCATTATATTGGAAGTTTATTTCCAAGTCAGGGAAAGGCGGCACAGTTTTTACAAATTTATTTCATATCAGAGGGAGAACAATTATTAACAAGAATGAATAAAAATGAAAATCTAGACAGAGAGGTGATCGAAATTTTACAAAAAGTTATTACAGAAAATAACAGTTATATTAACAGTTTTAGGTATAACCTTGAAACAAATTTAGGAAATTTGAAAGACGAATTTAAAATAGTAATTCATGCGGATCGTGTACCTGTGAATGACCATAAGGGAAGGTAGAATGCTCCAAATAATAATGAGGTAGCTATATTGATGGTGGATGAGGATAAAGGTCCGCGCGACATT
>NW_011955531.1:0-1159 GCF_000949405.1 Vollenhovia emeryi | reverse complement strand
CATCGTAGTAAAGTTAGATTTTTCTCATAAAGCTTCATCTATGAGGAAGCCATAACAATTGAAGAAATGTGCAAATATCTAATTTGCCTACTTTAATGATGAGGAAGAAATTTGCAAATTTCTTTGCACGCTTCAATGATGAGGAAGCAAGGTGCAAATTTCTAATTTGCACACTTTCAAGAAACATCGTGCAAAATTAGATTTCGCTCCTAAACGTTCCTCTATGAGGAAGCAATGTGCAAATTTCTAATTTGCACACTTTCAAGAATAATTGAAAAAAATTAGATTTCGCTCCTAAACCTTCCTCTATGAAGAAGCCATGTGCAAATTTCTAATTTGCACAATTTACTTTACTTTACTTTAAATTAATTTATATTTTTTCTAATTATATATTATATTCTTCTTCAATTTTTCAATCCAAATTTCATATACGTATACATATTTTATTAAAATATGATTAATTACTTCTTCAGTCATACACTTTTGAAATTTTTGGAAATCATAATTAAACAAAATTTGCGATAGTTACAACAACCACAGACACTTCTTAAAATATGATGAGGAAGCAAATTGCAAATTTCCAATTTGCACCTTCCCCCCCCCCCCCGTTTTAATAATGTCCGTGCGTGCGTGCGTGCGCGCGCGTGTGTGTTTGTGTTGTATATGTGACGCAACTAAATGGAACAACAGGGATGGTGTTCAAATCCTATCTTGGAAATTTTAAAAGTTATTCAGGGATAATGCTAGAAGTACCGTAACTTTGAAACCTCATATCTCAAAAAGTACTTAACGCAAACATACTTTATTATATCGTTTTGGAAAGCTATTGAAATAAGTTACAAGAATATGTAATGAAAAAGGAGGGTTCCATATAAAAATTTCAAGGTGATCTTTAGCTAACCTTGATAAAGCTATTCAAGATCATACTGATATTACTATGAAATGCGCCACTGAAAACGATGCAACTTTAGTGTTTAACATTTTTTCTATCTTGGATATTTAAAAAGTTATTCAGGGATTAATACGAAGTACCGTAAATTTCAATCCTCATAACTCCAAAAGTACTTAACGAAAACGTACTTTATTATAGCGTTTTGGAAAGCTATTGAAATAAGCTACAAGAATATGTAATGGAAAAGGAGGGTTCCGTATAAAAATT
>NW_011955530.1:0-1159 GCF_000949405.1 Vollenhovia emeryi | reverse complement strand
TAAGTCTATTGGTTCGACGTGGCCGTGTCGGGTCAGGGTCTGTGAGCCGGGAGCTAATAACTGCAGAGAAGAAGAAGAAGGGTTGCCTCTCTCCGGTGGGTCGCGTTCCGTGATCGAGTCTCCTCGCACCGACGATAGGCGGAAGTGCGACTGTAGAGTTGTGTAGAGTGTAGACTCGGGAGCACGTAGGTGGATTGCTCTCGTATCCCCCGGGAAGCTCGCCGCCGCCGTCGCCACAGCCGCGGTCGCCGCGGTCGCCGCGGTCGCCGCTGTCGCTGTCGCTGCTGCTGGAGAAGATGGCTCTGGCAGCCAGTAATCGCGTCCCTTCGCTCGCCGTCGCCGTCGCCGTCGCGTGCACCTAACCTAGTGTCGTGCGCTTTACTGTGTACCCAGGTAGCCAGCTGACGTCATTTGTCGTCATTTTGACGTCGAAATGTCGTCAGAAATGTCATTTAGACATCAAAATGACGACAAGTTACGTCAGCTGGCCACCTCGGTATAGATGTATACGTAGATAAGAAAAAGGATTAATTTCCAAGGTACAACTAATTGACACGGTTGGGACATAACTCGTTACTTGTAATGAATTACAGTTACAGTTACTTTTTTGTAACTTTAACTTAACTTTGTTACTTTTTCTTCATTTTTAACTGTAACTTAACTGAGTTCCTTAACTTTCCCAACTCTGCCAATTGAGCATATTGTAAAACAATCAAATCTTTTAACTGTGTTTTATTTTGAATTTTTGTAATTTCAATCTCTAAATGTGTTTAAAATAAATATGTTAATTATAAAATAAATGTGTTTAAAATAAATAATTTTCTTACTCGATTGCAATAGTTTTCCACGTACATCACCCATGAGGTACTATTGATGATGCGTTTTTTTTAAGTGGTATCCCCAGAAGGCCTAGTCCACTGAAGAATAAATTAGATGAATAATTGACAAAAAGAGATAGATCTGAATATTGTTTGAAGAACTATATTCGTTTTTGTTTTCCAACAACTTTTACGTTTGTGATTAAAAAAATTTCAAAAGTAAATCATGCATCAACGTATCACCCCGAACAACCTACTATCAAATTCCCGCGTTGTTGATACTGTGGTTGAACTGTGTATAAAGTTCAATTAAATCTGAAGCCAAAAGATTACAAGAAGAG
>NW_011955529.1:0-1159 GCF_000949405.1 Vollenhovia emeryi | reverse complement strand
CGACCCGACCGCCAACACTGGCGTCCGCCTAGTGAGAGTCCACCTCATCTCACTATAATATAACAGAACGGAGGATGGCTTTCATAAGGAGGCGATGTAGGTCGCAAAGTGACTTTGGTCACTGGGTTGCTGGGCGAGCGGCGACGATTAAGAGGGGGCTGCTTCTGCGGCCAATTTTGAGGGTGGCATCCCCGGCATTCTGCCGGGGTATACACTATCGATCTCTCCGGAGATGCACCCCCCCGTGGAGCGCCACCTTGTCGTGGTGGGGGGGCTTAGGCGGGCGATCGGCCGGGAGCCGTCTGTGTGCCGCTTTTAGGCTCCGGCGGTTCCTTAGGTCGATCGTCCGCTGACCAAGAGCGCTCCGCTAGACCCTCCGTAACTCATTGCACGCCGGTGTTCCGGCAGAGTTGCGGGGGGTGGCTCTCCCGTCGCTGGGCTGGACGTGGTCCTGTCCCGGCGGCGGGGGAGGGCCGGACCCCGGAGGTAATGGGACGTGGTCCCAGCCGAAGGGTGGGCCGGCAGTGAGGGGCTGGACCCGCAGCTACATGCGGGCCCGGCGACGGACAACGCGGGCCGGCACCCCCTGTGTCTCGGGGCGACGTCCTTCTGAGGACGTGCGTCCTGGCATGGGGGACTGGTCCCGCACCGTCCGCAGCGAGGTGACGGGCTGCCGGGGCCGCTCGGACGTTTCCGAGGCGGGGCTCGGTGGCCCGGGGCCCTTCGGAGCCGCTGGGACATATTCCCAGGTCGGGGTCCGGAGGGCTGGCGGCGGGGGGCTGTCGCTGGGGTCGGGGGTGTCTTTCTCCCCTGGCTTGCGGCGGCAGTCCCTCGGACGAAGGGGCCTGCTAGGGGGTCACGTCCCTAGTTGTCCCCAGCCGGGGGGGCTCTTGTATGGCCCCTCGCGTTCTGGCGAGGGCTCGCCCCGGCGCGAGAAGCGAACAGCTGGTCACCACGGCAGGCAAGGCGGAGGGGGGGCGGGTCACCCCCGACGCCCCAACTGTCCGTGGGGCCTCCCGCGTGGCGGCGCCCGCGGCGGTACCCGGATTGTCGGAGGTCCGGGGCCCCTGAAAACCCCCACGCACTGAGCGTGGGGGCGTGTAGGGGGCTGGAGGCCAGTGCCGGGGTGCGGATTTCCCCCCCGGCCCGTGCCATATTC
>NW_011955528.1:0-1158 GCF_000949405.1 Vollenhovia emeryi | reverse complement strand
ATAATTATATTATAATTTATAAGTTACATTTGTTTATTGTATATTGTATGTATGTACATACCTTCTCCAGCATAAATCCCGTGTCTTATGCCTGAGCTTGATTTTGCGTTGCTCTACAATCTACATAATAACGCATCAACTTCTTCTTGTTGGTTTAATAATTAATAGCACACACGCTCCCGATCCCGATTATTTCGACAGCATCATCTAACATAGCTGAGATGATAGTAAATACAGACTGGAAAGTGCAAAGCAGACTCAAATAATGAGCCGACAACCGGGAAACCGGCAACGAGCAAAAATTGACGAAACAAAAAACGATAATAACCGTCCCCGATCCTCGACCCCGACTGCATTCAAGTCGAGAGCGAGACTCGGGACTCGGGACTCGGGCTTGCCTTCCGATATTCACTGTCAGTACTGAAAATCTATAGTGTACGTGACATAAACTATAGATTTTAAGTACTGGTAGTGAATATCGGAATCGGAACGCACCCTCGATCGACACCAACACTGACCAACACCAACCGGCACCATTTTATTTTACGTTTGTCTTTTGCTTTTCGGCCATAGACATATATATATATATATGTCTATGTTTTCGGCGCGCCGCATTAATTTTCGGCGGCGGCGGCGGCGGCGTTCGGCGAAAATTTCAAGATCGGCGACAGCGGAATCGGCGAATGATAATTTACCGGCGGCGGCGGCGTGGCGCGGCGGCGCAAGGATCTACACAGAGGTGAGAAGGGAGGGTAGCGGGAGATAGGTTAGGCAGGGAGCAGTGACAGGCATAGACTAGTGAGAGTGGTAGAAAGGGAAGCGGTAGAGACAGGAAGAGTGGGCCGCAGGCATAGAATAGAGAGGATAGATAGAGGGGGAGCTTACAGAGGAAAGAAGAAAAGAGGCAAGTGATAGAAGGAAGAGGTTATAGAATAGGAGGAGGTGAAAATGGAGGAGGATAAGAAGGTGGAGGAGGGAAAGAAAACGGAGGAAGATAAAAAGATAAAGGAGGACAAGAAAACAGAGGAGGATAGGAAGGTAGAGGAGGGAATGAAGGGTAAAGAGAAGGGAAAGGTAGGAAGACCGACGCATGTGGAAATATTGAAAAGAGAGAGGGCGAACAGCGTTCCGATATTAGAATTATTTAAAAAAAGGGAG
>NW_011955527.1:0-1158 GCF_000949405.1 Vollenhovia emeryi | reverse complement strand
GTTACACAAAAAATGATTCAATTCAAATAGGTCCCTTTTGAGATAATTCCATTTGTTTATTTAATTGTTGCATAGAAAGTACTAAATACCGTTTCTGAGTTTTCATCAAAGCATGGACTTAATAGTAGATCCCATGGCATATTTTAATCATGTATTCTATACTCTTCGTTGAATAGTAGAAGCATTATTGAAAAAAAAATTTTTGCACTTTAAAAATAAAAAAATCCATAACTTGGAAAATTTACATATCATATTAAAAAGAAAAAAGACGTGTCATTTTTTTCCTTTCTAGAACGAGAAAAAAATTTTCAGGCGAATCAAAATTTTGATTGTAAATCTGATATGGAATGACCCATATACATAATTATTAATTTACATATGTAGGTATTATAATATACAAATTTTACATTTAGGGAGAAGAAGTTATGAAGCAATGATGCAGAGCCATACTGACAAATTGTTCAAATACCAAAAAGAATTACTTAACAGCATCACAAACAAACACATGAAGTTCCAGAAAGAAATTTTCCATAACGAAATGATAGAGCAGAGAAAGTGGGAACAAGAAGAGTTAGCCAAGGAACGAGAGTTTCAAAAAGAACAAACAAACCTGATTCTGGATGCATTTACCAAAAGTATGCAGGTTATTAAACGTCAAATATCTGCTCGTTCCACACAGAGTTCCTTGAAGCCACTGAAACTTATTCCTGTTTATTAATTTTTTAAGTTTATTAATTTTTTAAATAATTAATCGTGTTACAACATTAAAACTAATACATGCAATAAGATATATGTACATATATTTGTACATATTGTGATATATTTATAAATTAACAATGTAAGGGATTTGATTTTATTAGTCTGAAAAAGTTAAACAGTGATTTAGTTTGATTATAAATATTTTATTTGCTATAATATTAAATATTTATTATTATAAATATTTGTTATTAATTATATTAATAATTAAGTTCATAATAAAAATAAATTACTGTTTGAGTACTTACCATTTAGTACACAGAGAGAACGGTTTCTTTGAATTTAATAAATTTTATTAGATTCAAAGAAATTTATCTTTTGGAATAGTCCAAACAAACCAATTGTTGGTTCAACAAATATGATTATTTGAACTTTCAAATAATAAATAGCTATACTTCAAAT
>NW_011955526.1:0-1158 GCF_000949405.1 Vollenhovia emeryi | reverse complement strand
TTATTGCAAATTTAACCATTATGACATTTTATATGAAGGAAAAGCAAATAAGATGGTCAGTGAAATTAATGAAAAATTGCAAATTATTTATTCCTTGTCAACTCAGGACGTAACTTTCGCTTTATCACAAACAGGTGAAGAGCTTCTTTGTGGATATACCTTAATTAAAACAGAACATCCTAAACTAGTAATTCTAGAAATTAAAAGCGGAGAATCTTTAAACAAAAAACGAAAAATTTCAGTAGAAAATTTAGATATTTTTGCATACGTGAACTCAAAATTCGTTTATGTAGAAAAACACATTCGCACACAAATAAATCACCTATACACAGATGTACTCAAACAACGCTGCAATTTGGAACGACGAGTAATGAAGAACGCACTCAGCCTTGCAATTCATGCACCTGACGACTTTGCCTATCAAATTATGAAAGGACCAGGATTTATGGCGGTGATTTCGGGAGAAGTTGTACATATCATCAAATGCGCTCCTGTGGAAGTAAAAATTCGACACACCCAGGAATGTTATCAGCAGTTACCAGTATTCAAAGGTAACGAATCATACTTTTTGGCTCCAAGAACACATATACTTTTTAAAACTGGAAGCCAGACATCATGCAACAGAATCATTCCAACAATGTATTTATTAAACGACGGATGGTATCATATAGCACCAATTTTGGAATACAGCAAACCTCCAGAAACAATGAGACCGATGTCTCAGCCAACTTGGCATTACAGCGATCCCGAATCATTGGCAGCGAGCGGCATATACTCAAACAACGAGCTAGAAAATTTACGAGACCATATCATGTTTCCAGCAGAGAAGAACGGAATTCTAAACACTATGGCTCGAGGCGTAAGAGGAGAGCCAACCTTAACGCAAGGGATATCTCTTTCACACCTACTTGATGAAAATTCATTGAAGAAAATAACCGAAGACACTTGGAAGAAAATTTGGGGAACATTTACATTTGTTGGAAACACAAGTGCCGGAGTAATTGGAAATATATTTCCTATTTAGAACGATGAAACTAATAATGGACACAATTATACATGGTTATGCAATTCATACTATACAGGGTGTCTGATGCAAAAGTAGCCACTTTGAAAATAGTGGTAGATTGGGTTAAACTAAGGAGAAATATCATGTACCGC
>NW_011955525.1:0-1158 GCF_000949405.1 Vollenhovia emeryi | reverse complement strand
TCTTTCGTCGAAATTAGTCACCGTGATTGGCGGCGATTGTCGCACGAACCGCATGTTATCTCCGAAAAAAATGAATACGATTTCGAGAGAGCCGGCCTATTTATAGCAGGACATTGCATCGAGACGCTCAGACATGTTTCTGCTTTTGTCGAATAACAGTGACATATACGATTTAACAGCAGAACAGTTGAAGTATATACCAAAGGTCATTCTATTGCAAAAATTCTATAATTGCATAGATTATGTATGGGATAGACTTCCTGACCATATCAAGACAGATTCGGAAGTTGTGCAGTATCGTCGTTGCCTGGAGCATTACAATCTACCGTCTCAGCAGACGCACATCGACGGTCCACCGCCGTTGATAAAAAATTGCAGTGAATGCCGGCGAAGATTGGAAGAGGCTTGTTAAATCGTGTGATAAACGCACTTCCGATCGAATTACATATCCCTGGTTATCAGTTTTGCGGTCCAGGAACTCATTTGGAAAAACGTTTGACAAGAGGTGATCGAGGTATTAACTCGCTGGATGCAGCGTGTCGCGAACACGATATAGCCTATTCGCATAGCACCGATATCGCAGAACGACACGCTGCCGACAATATACTCGCCGCGAAAGCGCGAAAACGTATTACTGCGAAGGATTCGGCTCTCGGGGAAAGAGCTGCTGCTACAGCCGTTTGGGCGGCTATGAAGGCCAAAACAAAACTCGGTATGGGTCTAAAAACGAAGAAAAAGAATTCAATGAAGAAACAGAAAACCGCGAAGAAACGAATACTTCCGGTGGCGAAACGTGGCGGTATCCTACCGATCCTGCCGTTACTAGGAGTTATCGGTTCATTGGTCGGTGGAGCGGCGGGAGTCGCAAAGGCTGTGAATGATAACAAGGCTGCGCAGCTTCAGCTGGAAGAACTGCAGCGTCATAATCATGCCATGGAAGGTCATGGAATTTATCTCGCTCCGTACAAACGTGGACGAGGAGTTTCGAAGAGAAAAAAAACGTCAAAAGACGTTAAAAATCCCAAAAGGTGCAACTACCAACGTACAATTACAACAACTCGCAAAACTTATGCACATTCCATATTTTAGAGATATTTTTATGCGTACTAGCCTACCAACGGGAGGAGTGCATCGAAACGAGAGTGGAATAGTAAATAT
>NW_011955524.1:0-1158 GCF_000949405.1 Vollenhovia emeryi | reverse complement strand
CGTACCGGCGCCCATAATCCCTCTGTTATCAGAAAGACTTAGCTGTGTCCTGAAGCGATGAATTTCCTCATCTCGGAGGCGAAGAGAAGTGACCAATTCCTCCTCCCTTCTGGCATGCTCCTCCCTCATTTTGCGGATCTCTTCCAAAATCGCCTGCAATGTCGGCGCCTGCATAGTAGTTTCCGAGGTCACCCGGAGCCTTTTTCTTAACGGTGGGGCCGTGTTATTGCTCGTTGCGCTCGTCCGATCCCGGACGAGCCCCCAAAATGTTACGTCCGGCTCCGCCGTCCGCACAACACCTCGCGCACTCGCACACTCGCGCACTCGTGTGCTCGCGTACTCGCGTGCGCGCTCGCGTAATTGAAATAGAGCCGTGTGAGGAACGAAAAAGGAGATCTTTATTACACAGAAAGAACGGCCCTCGAACGTCTGCACAAGGCAGGGGCCAAACTCTCTCACTCTTTTTACAAACGTGTTGACAACAAAACACCACCGTAACCAGGCAACTTGAACATCATAGAGGGAATTCGCCAAATCGCCAGATACTGGGCGTCCAATATTAGCGGGCGTAACAATATATATATGAAATGACTCGGGAAGACATCCCCAACAACATATTTAAAAATAAAACAAATCGGAGAGGAAGTCGCTTTTATTTGCTTATAAATATATTTTAAATCTACTTACCATTAATTTTCTTATCCGTCATATTTGAACTAAAAAGGATAGGAGCTGTTTCCAAAAGGTGCGGTGCAACTATGGCTACGTCAGGATCAATATTTGTTTCTGGTGGTGGTGGACCACCACCAGTGGCCAGACGTGCTTGTTTTTCTATCGTCAATATTTCTCTTTGATTCTGTTTCATGTTTGTCCATAGCTTTTTCAGTTGTTGAACTGTACGCTGTAAAAGAACATTTATTCAATCAGTATTAAATATATTATAAAACTTAAAATAAATCGTAAACAATCGTGATTCATCTTACACAATACAATTCAAAATAACGTTTCTTTATATTTACCTCTTGAAAAATCATTGCAGATTCGTTGTACCGCTTACAGATTTCAGACCACGCTGTTTCTTTATTCCGAAGTGTTGAACAATCACTTTTTTTTACTTCAATTACATGCTTAAAATCTTTTAATATTTTGTGACGGGGG